>NC_061107.1:4320159-4342659 GCF_015104395.2 Macrobrachium nipponense
TTTAGATATTCCTAGAATTTTAAAGCTTTTTAACATAAATGTTGTTTTCAGTAATATTAATGTCAAGAGTTTAGTAATCAAAAATTCTCCTAAAGATCTTCCAGGCTGCATATATGAAATTCCTTGCAAAAAGTGTGATAAAATCTATTACGGACAGACTGGCAAATCTCTTTCACAGCGTCTTAAGCAACATCAATATTCTGTGAGAACTGGGCAAATACTCCGAATGCATCTTATTTTGTTTACCATATGAGAGATTTGGACCATCCTATTAACTGGAGTCAAGCAAGAGCCTTAGTCCCATGTAATGACACAGTTAAAACAAAAGGGAATATCATTGAATCTTGTTTTATCAAGTCAAATAATAGAAATGTTCTGAATTTAAGTCTTGGTTTATTTAAACTTGATGCTTTCATAATGAAAAAAGTTGTAGATAAATATAAAGCAACAAAATTAATATATTCAGTTTTTACATGTTTTGGACTGTAAAGATACTTTGTAATTTCGTTAGGGTCAGAATCTGTTTAAGTTTGTGACCGTGTGATATCCGATAATCCTGGATTATCCATTTTAATTTTACCCTTTTGATAATTAACCATCTGGTATTCCTGATCTTGTTTGTACCTGAGGCCTTCATCTCCGATTGTACTTTAGTAGCTCCTTGACGATGTCTGAATAAAGACGAAAGCGCTTGGATTCCTGTCTATCATTTCCCGTGGTATTCGCTTATATATATATATATATATATATATATATATATATTATATATATATATATATATATATATATATATATGACTGACTGGTAAAAGTGTTCTGTAACAACAGAATTCCATCTAATAAAAGGAGACCCATAAAACACCAAAAATATAGAGAGAAAAGTACTATATTTCAGAGACTGCTGTCTACCTCTTCAGGTATATGAATTTTTACCCTTATATTATATACTATATATATATATTATATAATATATATATAATATATAATATATATATATATATATAATAATATATAGATACGAATAAGTATATATATATATATTATATATATTATATATATATATATATATCTAATTATTTAATATTTATAATATATATATATAGATATATAATATATATATATATATATATGCATGTAGTGAATAGACATATAACATATGTACTGTATACATATATTTATGTGTATATATTTATATATGTGAAATTTTGAGCAAATCATATAAAAATCGTTTTTATAAATTGACTCATACTTTTTCATATCCTCTGCTACATTTACAGTCATATGTTTTTTTTTTCTTTTTTTTTTTTTTTTTTAGAAAACTTGAAATGAGGTACTCCCTCTTAGAATAAAGGCTGTAATAGACATGATTTTAGAAATATATAGACTTCCTATAATTATTATAGGACACTCAAGCCTTTTCTTTATATTGAATGCGTCATTGTACTCTTTCTGACAGGTCTTAACTATGTCTTAAATCAATCTTAAGTATACTTTCGTATTTAAGACTCTTCTGTCACCGCCCTCGGGACAAAGAATACCTTAGGTCATCTCTTTCCAGTTGCAAATCCTCTTAGGTACTTCGTGATATTTTCCTCACTTTGTTAACACCTCTGGTTCTATTATGAGGGGGCAAAGGTCTCCACAAAGTATGTACACCTTTACACGTACAGTCAGCAACACCGAGAGAGCGCTGCCATAAAGGCGAACTGGCTAAACAGTCCCTTCAACCCCCTGAAGGCTTTTCTGAACAATCTGTAGCTCCTTTTATCGTTTCAGTCAAGCTGCTGTTCGTCCACGCTTTTATGCTCTTATTGCATTATGTTTCGTAGCTTTCACTTCCAATGGGCTAAGAGCTTTCAGTCTTCAACCGTGCATCTGATGTCTAGGCCAGTCCCTTACGACGCTCTTGGTTGGCTGTTGATAGGGCAACCACAGGGCTGGAAACTCTCAGTCTCTCGAGAGAGTTCACATAGGCAGGACGTACGTTTTACCTCTCCTGAGGGATACGTCTTTCAAAAGTATCCTTCATGAGAGGTGGAACTCTCTCGAGAGACTGAGAGTTTCCAGCCCTTGTGATTGGCTTATCAACAGCCAATCAGGAACGTCGTAAGGGACTGGCCTAAACATCAGATGCACGGTTGATGTGAATCTACTACCATAGCACCCTCACTCCGGAAATAAGAAACTTGGGTAATTTTTTTTTTTTTTTCATCTATGTCAGCGCCGTTTTTATATTCAATCCCATTGAAAGTCACCATATGCATTTCGTTTTCATCCTTTCTTCGTGTTGTGTGTGTGTGTGTGTTTTTTTTTTTTTTTTTTTTGGAAGCGGGGGGGGGGGGGGGGGGGGGGGGGGGGTGGGGGGGGGGGGGGGGGGTCTAGATTAGATAGTGCCCCACCCTCCGAGGGTTTTTAACCCTGTACGTATATAAAACCTTTGCAGCGTGTTTTAGTGCAAACCTGCTCAGGAATGACCGTAAAAATACATAAACAAATGAATGTAAATATCATAAAGATGACCCTCAAGGAATATCATCAGTCCATGATAACGACACCCCACCACTGCCCCCAGCGTTGCTGGGGTCACTATCTAGGAAAAATTCTTTTTCCTTCTGGAGAGAGAGAGAGAGAGAGAGAGAGAGAGAGAGAGAGAGAGAGAGAGAGAGAGAGAGAAAACGGTGAATCAAAGATTATGTTGCTTGGGGTCACTATCTAGGTAAAATTCTATTTTTTAACACTAACTAACTAATAGCCCTTACACACACACACACACACACACACACACACACACACACCTTTATATATATATATATATATATATATATATATTTATATTATATAATTATATTATATATTATATATATTATTATATATATATATTAATTATAATATAATATATATTATATATATTAATATATATACTATAAATAGGTTATATATATTATTTATTATAATATATATATATATATATAATTCCAAAAGATTACTGTCCGCCCATCTTCTCTACACGAACACATTTATTTCTATTTTCTTTATAAGAAGCAATAAAAAAAATTATCTGGAAGCAAACCAACCTTTGGACTATTGGGTTTTCGCAGTGAAGGCTCAACAAACAAATGACCTGGCGGCTAATGAACGCGTGGGGGGGGGGGGGGGGGGGGGCAGCTTACTTAGGGGAGAGTGGTAAATAATAGGCCCACCCATCCCTCGCGACCCCTTCCTTTTCAGAATAATAGAGGCGAGATAATCCTGCCATCTAGCTATTTCTCAGGCCACCTGGAAAGCTATTGAAAAGATCTAGGTTTGATGATGATACATTTATATTTCATTTACGTAAATCTTAGAGAGATTTGTAAACTTTTCTTATTGTTCTCTTGTTTTTTTATTTAATTTTTCTGTATTGATTAACATTTTTTTAAATTCGAGAGTATCGTTTTTAACATAAGGAATAGTATGTAATTTAAAGTGGAGGGTAAATTGTTTTGATGGCAATGATTAAACTACAGATGAAAGAAGAGCGTAGTTATGAGGTACAAAAAATGTGAGAGGTTTTATATATCCCTGAAAGCTTACTAACACGGTTACAACTTTGATTAATATCAACACGGATTATAAAACCCAGTAACCAGAAACAGGAACCTAAGCACATTCTCCCATTCCGTGACACCACCCTTGACCCTTGACTTGGCAACAGAGATTCCAAAAGTATTTTCTCTGTAACGACAATAACAAAAACTGGACAAAAGATACCTTGACATAGTTCAGCTACCTTTAACCTTTTTTCAAAGGTCTTCTAGGAATTGCAATTTGTCAGTATCAGTTTTCAACAATGAAGGATTATTGTGAAGGAATATATTTGAAAACCTGCATTTGCTTCAGATCATAATAAAGTATTTCTAATCGCGTTTTCGATGTAGCTGGTGGTTCGTGTACCAATAGTATTACAGGCCATCATAACTCTACTCAATTGGATTTCACGGGAACAGCTCAGAATGTATGTGTGAGGGAAATTACCAATTTTCCCTGAAACGAACTACTAAATTGATCGTGGTTTGAGGCGTTGGGGGAGAGGAAAAGAAGTGTTGTCAATCGAAATTTTTCTGTTTACTTTTCTTTTTATAAATTCACAATCCAGAGGAAGGGTAGAGCGCCTAGTGGCGTGGTCCAAACAAGAAGACTAGTGGAAGGCGCCCCCATAAACTTAGGAGAAGTTTTTTACGGTAACAATTTGTTAAAAATTTTAATTTCAAGACAAGCTCTGTTTTTCTTCTGCCTGTTGCTGCCCCCTCTTCTGCTCTCCTCCCTCAAACAGATTACAGTACGGGGGACGTGACGTCCAGCATTGTTGAAGCCGCACCGCCAGGGGAACACCGTGCAGCATCATCACAGCCCACAAGACGTTCCAGCAGAACAGCAAACAGGAGTTTGAACATCAACAACGGAATAACCTAGTTGGGCTGTTGAGCGCTTCCTTCATTTGCGTTCGTCAATGTGAATTGTCCTGTTTTGAAGTTTACTTTGACGGATTTTTAGAGTCATAATGTTCACTTGACTGAAGATGAACCTATTACAAGGTTCGAAAGCTTTTATTATCTATTAAAGTCTTTATACTTCACATGCGATATTATTGTGGACCTGCAATCTTTGTCATCATTTTCTACACGGAAAATTGTGCACACTATTATTATTATTATTATTATGATTATTATTATTATTATTATTATTATTATTATTATTATTATTATTATTATTATTATTATTATCTTACATTCTGATGTTCATTTCATCTCTTTAGTTTTGACAAGAATAAATTAATACCTACCGAACCCATTGCTGTGAAATTTTACATCATAGAACTTGAGTATTTTAATTATATAGCGATTATCCCTCAGTAATAATGAGTGAAGATATCATTTAGCACTTTTAAAAACTGCTTCAGCAAACTTCGAGTAAAAAAAGACTTTCATTGAATAAACCCAGATAAGCCATATGTCAAGAAATAACTCATAAATATGGAAGTCTTTTTAAAAAAAATGTCAGTGGCCTTTGAATATCACTCAGATAATTTCAAGAGTCAAGAGCCAAACTTTGTATTTATCAATATTCATAGAAATCTATTCACCACTGACACACAGACAGAAAGACAGACAGACAGACAAACAAACACTGCCTACGGATTACCTCCTGGAGGTTCGTTACTTTACTGGGTTTCCCAAGCAGAGTAAATCCTGGAATCGGGAAGCGGCATAACCTCGGCCAATCAGTTGGGGATTAGTTTACAGAGAATTGGCTGCCTCCAATATCACTAGCAATGCGGTATATGGATAATTTCTAATCCTCTTTTTAGAATTATAACAACTTCACTTTTGTGGGGGAACTTTAGTCACTTTTATTAAGTGAAAATTAAAGTAGGTCATACACCGTAAAATGTATGTACTTGGCATACGTGAATTTAGGAAGCCTTAAAATATAATTGTTTTTTCTGTAAATGTACAAACCTCTAGGACGATATAAAACGTCCACTGCTCATCACTAAGGCAGCTTTTAAATCATCCTCTGGAACCATCTGGGAGTTTCCGGAAGCCTCTAGAACTTTCTGGAAGCCCCTGGAAGCCTAACGTTGTCGGTTATGTATGATTGTGGTTTTTATTTTCCATAAAATATAGATTTATGCATTTATGTAGTCACGAAGACACTTTCTTTATGATTTACCTCCGACGAATTCTGTCGTAAGCCAGTCATTTAATGTGAGACAGCTCACCTCTAACCTCCCCCTCATCTCTCTCTCTCTCTTCTCTCTCTCTCTCTCTCTCTCTCTCTCTCTCTCTCTCTGATTTCACAATCTAACGAAATGAATAGATAAACTTGTTTGTCGTAACTTCAGACTCGATTGTCGTGTTGTCCATTTACTGCCTGGGAAACATCACAGGCAATTGATTGATCTGCTGCGGAGCCTCTCCTTTGGAGGATGTGTCCTTGACGAAAGTAAACAGTTTTCTCCTCTTGAAGCTTTGCTCAAAGATTTAAGAGGAATCGGGAGGTGGTGTAAGAGGAGAGGGGGGAAGGAATAGATCTCTCTCTCTCTCTCTCTCTCTCTCTCTCTCTCTCTCTCAACATTTAACATTTACTAACTAAACTGACATCGTTGTCTGAGAGGTAAACTTTGGGACGTTTCATCTCCGTTTATCGCAGCACTGCTTATCATCATTATCTGTGAAAAATATTTTGTTCTGGCTGTATAAAAATAAACTGATAACTCTCCTCGCCTCGGCGAATCAGGCGAACAGTCAATCGAAAGAAGTAAATGAAGTGTTCGCCTTCCATTCAGGTCAGTCGTAGTATTTTTGTCTTTCTGTCTGTGTGGCGAACGACGTTAAATTGCTTTGAGGTTCTTCTGAGTGTTGGGCAGAAGAAGAAGAAGCAAAATAAACTAGTCGGGGTCAAGAAGTCTTTCGCGGAAGGCAGCCAAAAGCGAAACGCCAAACTTCCAGATGTGGAGGTGCTCTATAAGATTCGAAGTGATTCAGAGCACGAACCGGATTCCACTCGTTCGAATATTGACGTTTCAAGTGACAAGTTCGTTGAGGAGTCTAGTGAAACCAAAGACTCGTTAAAGGCAACTGGTAACTATCTATGTTAGTTCGCATGAGCCAATAACAGTTTCGTAACTGCAATGAGGTAGACGTCGGGTATGAATTTCTACCTTCACCTTTTAAGTCTCTGAGATATGGAAGTAAATCATACTGTCTTTAGATATCATGCAAGGTTAAATAACTAATTTATTACCTTACATTTACCTATAATATCATGGTTATCCTAAGCCTGCTCGTACATATATCACCTTGGTGGTGGCGAGACTAGCGCCATCTATGCACGGAAGAAATAATGACCACAGAGGGTCGACTGACTTTTGTTCTTGACTGTACCAATTTCTTGCCACTGTTGCTTTTTTTTATTATTAGCATAAGTTTTATATTTATTGATGTCATTATCATTCTTACTGTAATTACGATTTTATGCTTATTCGTGTGTTCCATTTTTTTCTGCAAATCCTGTTCCCGAAAGTAAAAACAAAAGTTTCAGATCTCTTCCATTATTTCATAATGGTTGTCGGAATCGTATGTGGATTACGTCATTTCGAAAAAGCGGTTACTTCATCCCTTTCTCTCTCTCTCTCTCTCTCTCTCTCTCTCTCTCTCTCTCTGTAACAATCTGCTTGCTTTCGTGCCTTCCCACAATGGCTTTTAGAAATAGGAGATACGAACTGTTGTTGCATGATTGCCAGAGCTATGATTGATGTTTCTTTGTGATTGCTTCCCCGCTCAGGTCGATCCTAGCATTCATTATATTCTTGGGGTAATAGCTGTGTTTGACGTGTTAGTGTAAGCTGGGCTGTTGTGGCCACCAGAATTCAAAGCCCAGATCTACTTCGAAAAGACCTTTGATGCTGGAAACTCGTGCAACATCAAGAAATGTCCATTTCCTTATGAAGTCACAAATGTTACCCAGTATGGTTAATCCCTGACGAATGGATATACGTTTAGAATCCTGAGTATTGATAGCAATGTACTCTGTGATCCAAATATAAATATTTGCATTTAATTTGCAAGTTAATTAGATATCTGTAGATTCTAAGTTTCAGATTTCGTATGCTTTTTTTTTTATTAATTATTTTATTTTTATCCCCATTTACAATACGGATTATTCATCATTTGAATTTCAGTAGATTCTAATGCTACGAAATAATTTTCACCCCTTTTCAGGTTTCGTACGTTTTTATTTATTATTTCATTTTTATTCCCATTTACAATACGGATTATTCATCGGATGCTATAAACATCTCATCTGAATCATCTTCGAGAAGAGGCTGGAGAGGATGTTCACATTTTTATATCTATATATATTTTTGCATTTGACTTGGGAAATATATTTTAACTTCCAAGCATTACCCCAGTGGGACGTCTCTTGACTCTCAGTGGCAGAAAGAGACTGGATATGTTCCCTATTAGCTTCAAAATAATTGGAATAACCATTCTTCAAAAACACTGAATAACTCTCATGTCAAAAATACATCAAAGAGACGAGATCATAAGCCTGCATCACACTGCTTCCTCAACATAAAAGAAACGTAAAGATGAGCTCTTATCTTTTTAGATATATCTTCTTTCTTCAGGCATAAATAAACCCCTAGATCCTATTTTTACGGCGACGTTGAGACAACAGCGTTTTTTGAAGGGTTGTTATTAGATATCATTTCAGGAATGCCTCCAGTGGCACTTATATTTATTGTTTTATTCGGCGCAGGGTGGATACATTTCTGCCCCAGTTTTTCAAAGGTCGCATAATTTGATTACGAGAATTTCAGTGTCGCCAAATTCGATTCTCTCAAGCGGTTTACAGTTCGTATTCCTGTCCTCCTGTGCTTTATCCATTTCCCATCTCTCCTTTTTTTCTCCCTTCCTGTTTTTTATTTATTTTTTTTTTATTTCGGTAGTCAGCCACAGTGTGGTTCAGGTGGCAGCAAAGTACTTTTCCCTGTCTTCTCCTTTCTGCCTCTGTTTGATTCAATCTCTCTCTCTCTCTCTCTCTTCTCTCTCTCTCTCTCTCTCTCTCTCTCTCTCTTTCTGTACATGCTCACACACACACACACACGCACACACACACACACATATATATAAAATATACATATATAATATAAAAAAAAATATAGTATATATATGAATATTATTATATATATATGTATATATATAATATATATATATATAATATATATATATATATATATATATAGTGTGTGTGTATGGATTTTTTTTCTATTTCTCATCCCGACAGTACTGAATCTGAAGTATTCATTCGATTTTTGGAAAAATACTCTCTCTCTCTCTCTCTCTCTCTCTCTCTCCTCTCTCTCTCCTCTCTCTCTCTCTCTATTCTTTTTAATCTTAATGCGCAGTTTGAAAAAAAAATCCCTCAAAATATTTCAAATCAGGTCAGCCAACTTCTTCGATAATGGACTACCAAAATAAACCCAACACTTCGTTATTAAGAAGCATTTCCACGGCAGAAAAAAAAAAACAGTTTTTTATGTGAACATGTTTTGAAATATTTGGTGCGGATGTGAATTTCAGCAGACGCCAGGCTTCAAGATGGGCTCTGAACAGAGGTAGCTTAGGACGCTGTTAAATTTAAATAAATATAATTAAAAATATAAATATATATATATATATAATATATATATATAGTAAAAATAAATAATTATAAATATTATATATAATTATTATATATAATATAATATAATAATAATATATATAATAATATTAATAATAATTAATAAAAAATATAATAAAAAATATTAATTTATATATATATATAATTTATATATATATATATATATATACATATACATAATATATATATATATATATATATATATATATATATATATATATATATATATAGTATAGACTAAAGTTGAAGGCGGTTGCTTGAAGCCAGATAAGCATCATCGGAGGGTGGAGAGATACCAAAATCCTTTAAAGTTATGTATTTATTGCTGACGTTTCAGGACCATGTGTCCCATTTTCGAAGCTAAAAAATTAAAAGAATAACAGAATTAAAATGAGACTCAGATTAAAACATGATAAAAAGTTATTTCTTAACAAAATGCAAATTAGGTACCTATATCATATATATATATATATATATATACATATATATATATATAGATATAATATATATATATATATTTGATTATATATTATATAATATATATATATATATATATATATATATATATAGTATATCTATATATATATATATATATATATATATAATTTGTGTGTGTTTTCAGTAAATACATGAATCCTGTGTGAACTGGTTCATCTACACTTTTTCTTGTGTTTAGTACTAGCATTTGACAGCCCAGGGAATAGTACCAAACACGGCGAAAAAACGTAGATGAATTACTTTTTCGTTGTGTTTAATACTAAGTTCCCTCTTGATCAAATGTTCCCTTGGGATTTTGGATTCCACATATTTACTGTAATATATATATATATATTATATATATATATATATATATATTATATATATATATATATATATATATATATATCTATATATATATATATATATATATATATATATATATATTTATATATATATATAGATATATATATATATATATATATATATATATATATATATATATATATATATATATATATATTATATATATATATATATATATTATATATATATATATATATATATATATATATATATATATATTATATATATATATATATATATATATATATATATATATATATATTAACATTGCTCTAAACCTCTGAAAGCGGGTACTATGATGCTACTTTAGACTAGAGCAGACGAATAAATACCGGCAGTTGCATTTCACTTTTCGCAAAAGATGGTTTGAAACTAATTGTAGTTTAAATATTAGAATCCGATACGATGCGGTAATGATCCTCCAGCGATCGTCTTTCACTGTCGAACAGATTCTGATCTCGTATGCTGTTAGTTAACGCTACTTTTCTTCCCCGTTTTAATCATTATACGGACGTCTATTCTTCCTTTCAGTTAGGTTTGTTGTTTGTTTTTGCACCCCTCGTATTTCTACTCCAGAATCTAGCCCCACTAGAGCCCTTCGTGGTCCAGAAATAACTGCTCCTTTCCTTATCGTTGGCACTGGATTTCGATAAATCCTGGTTTTACCTCCTTGTGAAGGGGCGAATGAGAACTCTTTGTATCCTGATCTCTGTAAAACGATTTCGAAGGGTAACGCAATTTAAGGGTTCACAGTTCTTATCTTCGAGTGCTGTTATCCCTTTTGTTTGGTTCTGTGTACATAGACTCAATTATCCCACCAAAGTGCCATTTCAATTTTCACCTGAATTCGGAGTTTGGCCTTCGGTTAAAGAGGCATTACTATACCAATTCATTGCGATGATTTTTCCTTTTATGTTATCCCTACTCACTGTTGACATGAATACAGCCAGAGCTCACTTCTTCATGCACTCTGTATGCGATTCAGAGCTGACAGATAATTCTGAAGCAAATGGTATCTATTACGGATGGTTATAGTCTTATAGGCTATAATTTCGGACCGTGTCGTCAGAATATCTCCCGTGACACGCACTGGGGTTTTGAGGAGTACACACACACACACACCACATTCTCACCACACACACACACCACACACACACACACACACACACATATTCCACTCAACCACATAATCACACACACCATGTCACACAACCAACCCACTATACCACTATTAACCCATTACCATTACTACACACATATATATATATATATATATATATATATATATATATATATATAATGATAATGTATATATATATATTTTTTTCTCCCTCAGATGGTGCTTTGTTTTTTTTTTATTAGTGAGGCTGACAGTCCACCGGACACCTTTTGTTTTTCATTTAGTTTGCATTTTCTGCATATGTATACATACAGCGAATTAGAACGTAAGTAATTAGGACTCATGGTGCATACACTCCTGGCGTTATATATATGTATATATATATATATATATATATATATATATATATATATATATATATATATATATATATATCTATACATATATAATATATAATAATATATTTATAAAAATATAAATTAATATATATATATATATTATATATATATATATATATATATATATATATATATATATATATACAATACAAATTATATATATATATATATATATATATACTATATATATATAATATATATATATATTATATGTATGTATATATGTATATAACTTTTAGTTAGGTACCTCCTCCATCCGGGGTTTAGCATAATATCTTTCTACGCTGTTAAGAACTTTAGAATTAGGGTTATTTATTAGTTTGCCTAGGAAGCATCTTATTCAGATACCTTGGGTGAGGGAACTTCCAATCTTATGAGCAATAAAAGTTTTAGCTGGAAGAAATAGAGGTAGTCAAACGAGCAGGCGGAAGGAGAAGTAACAAAGGAGATGGAAAATGAACTTCTTTTTAGATTTTATAAAATCATCTTTTATATGGTGTGATGAAAAAATTATGAGGTAAGTAAACAGTCTTTTTATTTTTATAAGAGGATCAGATCGAAGAAGGGCACGTGTAATTTTTAAACCTGTTGATAAAATACAGAAAAAAAACTAAGTTAAAAAAAACACCTGAGTATACAGGGGCTACTGTACAATGCTCTTTGTTCCTGAGAAAGATGTCTACTACTTTTCTTAAAGATCATACTTTATATCAATAAGAGGATTACACTATAACGAGGTACATTAGAATGACATTTCTCCATTAATCTCTGCTGATTATATTTACGTCTTCTCAGGTAGAAATATTTAAAGAATCGGCAGTGACCACTTTTGCTCAAGCTCGTAGATGTAGTTTAGTCTCCCAAGATAAAAAATACCATTTTCCATCCATCTAATTAACTCTAAACAAAGTTCAAGTTATTTCTATGAGCTGAATGAGGTTTTTCTAACTTCCAGATTTGGTGGGTATATTTTCGTCGTATCGATTAATTTTCATATTATCTCTGCTTATGTAGACTAGTATATATATTTACAAATATGAATCATCTCCTGTCTAGGTGGAGCTTGTATGCCAACCGCCTACTTACGGTGTGAATTTTTTTTATTTTTTATTTTTGCTTCAGTTTCTATATACAAATATATGTATATATTATATATTATATATATATATATAATATATATATATATATATATATATTAATATATATGTGTATGTGTCTATGTGTGTGTGTGTGTGTGTATGTGTGTGTGTGTGTTTTGTATCACCTATAGTTACTAACATTCGATGGATACTTGACAATTAGGTCCTGTTAGTAATATGTATATGTATTATTATATATATATATATATATATATATATATATATTATATATATATATATATATATAATATATATATAATATCCTATTTATACCAAGTACCATTTTTAATTTCAATGCAAATTCAGCTGCAGTAATTTTTGTAGCAAAAGTTTTCTATTTTTTTTGTAGCCTCCTCATTCTCTCCTAGCGTTCAGTCGAAACCCATTGTTAGTTTTTATTCCATATACACCATTCCCCTATGCCGATAAGTTTTTAGTACTAATTTCTTTGGGATTCATTGGTATTTTTCTTTCTATTCCGTGTCTTAACAGAATCTACAAAGATTTTAAACTTTCGATTTTTTTTATTTTGTTCGTTACTGGTATATTGCAAGAGCTCCCATGAAGTACTTGTTTCGCTGTCAAGCACATCATCTTCATGTGAGGTTACAGCTAAATCTACAAACGTTGTCTTTGTTTCTAATTGAGATTAAGCTGATTTCACGCCAGCACAGACGCTTGCTCCTCACAGAGCAGCCCTTAAGTCATTCCGAAGGTATGCGGAGATAAAGATGTTCAAGAATACAAATAATATTAAAGAGTATGCAAGGATTATCTATTTTAAATGATGAAATAAAAGATTCAATAAGCTAGACTGAAACCTCTTTTAGCCCCAAGGTTATCGTTTGTAAGAGAGAAATACTTATGATAGTATGAAGTCAAACCTGCCGCGTTCCACTTACTCGCTATTGTCGTCAACGCATCGATTTAGAAGTGGTACGGGATCGATTGAGAAAAAAAAAATAAATAAAAAATAAAAAATAAACAAATAATAATGCTAATAATAGTTATAATAATAACAATAATAATAAAAATTAAGTCGTGGAAACAATGGTTACCAGTTTTACTGAAAGTATAAATGACTCATACGAAGACTATAGACTGTTACATTGTAAATTTGTTTGTGTTTTTTTTTTTTTTTTTTTTTTTTTTTTTTTTGTCCATCTCCCGGCGATGAGGTGACAAAGAGCTACTAAATAATCAAGCTGCCTCCTTATTAGTAAGTCAGGTGTCCCGCAAGTGCCTTCTCGTTACCTCGGTCCTCGACGTCCAACTCCCTCAGCCTCACTAGAGGTTGAGGTTAGTGCGTTTGAAGTCCGAGAAGTATGTGCGTCGATGCAACTTTAGATCACTGAGCAGAATAAGCTATTTATTTCCTCTTCCATATTCAGGTATATTAAGCGTCTGAAAATTGAATTCATATATTACTGAGCGTCTGAAAATTGAATTCAGGTATTACTGAGCGTCAGAAAATTGAATTCATGTATTACTGAGCGTCTGAAAATTGAATTCAGGTATTACTGAGCGTCTGAAAATTGAATTCAGGTATATAACTGAGCGTCTGAAAAATTTTTAGTTCAAGTATTTACTGAGCGTCTGAAAAATTGGATTCAGGTTAATAACTGAGCGTCTGACAAAATTTAAGTTTCAAGTAATTGCTGAGCGTCTTTGAAAAATTGAATTCAGGTATGAACTGAGCGTCCTGCCAAATTTTAGGTTCAAGTATTCACTGATTCGTCTTGAAAATTGGATTCAGGTATTACTGAGTGTCTGAAAATTGACTCAAGATGAAACATTAGTATTTTTTGTAGTTTCTCTGTGCTGGGCACGGGTGTGCGGGTCATTTCTGTGCCCGCATGGACAAAGTTGATATGCTAGTCTACGAGTTTTATTCAAATATGTTGAATTACACGCTACAATTAGAGAATTCATTTGAATGTCAGTAAATTAGTTTTCAAGAACGATTTTCATTCACGGCCTTTGACCTTCCAAGTAAAGATTCGTCAACTTCTCTGAAAGCTGTGTTTCAGAAGCGTTGATTCGCTTGCAACGACTTGGTTCCGGTGCAACATTATAAACTTGGCGAATATATCATATTAATAATGTCAAGACTGATTCTTTTATTGATTTTAATGAGTTTTACGATTATCTACTAATTTTTTTTTTGTCATGGGGATTTTCCTTTATTAATTTTTATTAAATTTAAATGATTTATTACTGTTTTTTTTTTAAGTTAATAATTTTAACTTGTGTGTGTATGTATATGCGTATGAATGTATGTCTTCGTTTGGGCATGAATATACATGTTCTGTATATTCCATTGTAGTGGCGTCAGTAACGACAGTTAATCTTTAATAAATAAATAACAAGAATAAATCCAGCTTTTGATTCTATAATGCGAATTTGATCTGATATTCTAAATACCATAAAAGCCAAATGTACTCATCGCCAAAAAACGTTTCAGTACAGTGAACAAGAATATATGGAAAAGGCTGTAATTAGAGTTCATTCCGAGATCATACTCTCCCCTATCACCGTTATAAAATAATCAATTCATGGATTTATTTTTATTGCAGCAGTAAGCATTAATATAATCGAACCTTTTAGCACAAAGAACCGGTCTTTGCAATATCACGTAATTTGTTTGAGTAATTTATTGATGGTTTGAAGGGCAGTGATTGCGTGTTCAAAAAAATACACAAGGGAAATTAATCTATTATTTATTTACAAACAATTGCTGTCGGAAATGTCAGGCAAGGTAACGGAGATTGAAGACTCCAAAAAATTATTATAGCGAAGTCATACATACGTATATAGATGCAAAGAGATAAATACATCCCTGCACGCATATATATGAATGATATATATATATATATATATATATATATATATAATATATATATATATATATATATATATATATATATATATATATAGTATATATATATATATATATATAATATATATATATATATATATATATATATATATATATATATATATATACATATATATGTATATATATATATATATATATATATATATATATATATATATATATATATATATATATATATATATATATATATATATATATATATATATATATACTCGTATATATATATCACAGGAAAACAGCAGTCGTTCGAGATATATTCTCAAGGAAGCAAGGGAGACATCTTCTGGTAATTTAAAAAGGCTTTATTAGCGACGTTTTCGGGGTCCAGCCCCATCATCACGGCTGTAAAAAGGATTAATACACATAAATATATTAAAAAGACTCATCCTAATAACTAACATACATTTAAAATTCATAGAAAACCTACTACAATGCTAAGAAAATTACAATCTCAAGTGAAGGAAGAAGACGAGTGACCAGAAGAAGAAGGAAAGGTTCCAAGTAAACATAGTTATGCCAGGTAAAGAGGGGTAGCGGTAGTTTGATTGTTTCATTTTGGAACTATGTATTTATGGAAAGCGATTCGAGGACAGCAAGCTCTTGAGGAGAAGAAGCCCGTGTAATGTTTTTAAAGTGTTGTATTTTATATTGAATTGCATTTTTTTTTTAATGTTCCCGAATGTTCGAGAATTCTGGTGAAGACAAAACGGACACCTGTCTATAACTCACCCCGCTGTCCGCAATCAATTTGTGGACTTTAAGATATAGCAAATATACGCAAGTATGTCTTTAAAACAGGCCTAATAATGCTTATGTATTTATGCCAAAAATTTTTTGGTTGCTTTCTTGCTGTGTCGTAGTGGGACTATGTTAACTCTGGCTTATAAGTTTGGGGTGCTTGTGTGTGTGTGTGTGTGTATTTGTGTAGTTAGAAACTCACAAACTTTGAATTTGTTTTCGTAAAGGCATTGAAACATGCATGGCCCATTTCGTCCTATTCATAGCTAACACGAAAAGGAAGAAGATTCGTAGTTGCACTAATGGGTGTCGTAACTTAAAGTTAAGCGAATTGAAAAAAGCAAATATAAAAACTGAAATTTTTTCGCCTCTTTTAACATGGACAAACTCAAGAGTAATGCAATGAAATGTTTTAATATTCTGCTATTAAATTCAGGATTAATTTCCCGTTTCATAACTTGACGAATTCATATATTCCACAGCCTGTTTAAACTACTGACTGCGGATATGACAGAAACCTGAGAAAAAATATCACAGAAGTGAAATAAGTAAAGCGTAGTTGGATTATAACGGCTCGTGAATTGCTGTCTGACAATTATATTTTATCTCATTTTCCGTCTGGCACGTGGATGGTGTATCTCGATGTTCTTATTTATGCATTCGCTTAAAAAATGAAATGTATAATATTTCCTGATTCAGGGTATTTGTATGAAGATTTTATCATAAAATGTTACAATCTCAAGTCCGTTTTACCCCGACGGCAATGCGAAGTGTTTATATTTGTTGTAAGAGAGACTTTTTAGATTCTTTTCAGACGTAATCTACTTTTCGTCGAAAGTCTTCTACGGAATTGTATAATTGAAAGTTTGTTCGAATCAGCCTAGTCGGTTCTTCCACAACTTTCACAGTAGTTATTGCCCATTGTTGCAAGTTTCCAGTTCCCCTGTGCGTTCCTCCCACATTTATCTATAGATTTTCACTGCTTATCCCGGAGAATTAGTCTTACTTCTCCCCACACCCCATTCACAAAGATCGCCAGATTTCCAGTGACGACTCCTGACCAGTCGCTTACCTGCTTCCGTCAAGCACAGTCACACGTCATTTTCCCCGTAGCGTCGAGTTGCTGCGGGAAATCAGCCCCATCTTTGAGTAACGAAGTATTGCCGAACTATTTTGGCGAAGGGTATAAATTATTAACTGCTATAAGTCTTCAAACAGTGACGTTTCTGGAGTAACAATAGGGCTCAGGTAGGTGGAGTAATGGCAAATACTGGGGAAGTTATAGGATGTTGAAAGGTTACTAGGAAAACATACTACACAAAGAAACTAAAATTCTTCATTATATATATAATATATATAGCTATATATATATATATCTATCTATATATATATATATATATATACATACATGTATAATATATATATATATATATATATATATATATATATATATATATATATATATATATATACTATTAAATCACAAAAGTAAGCACGTGATTTTGTTTACCAGCAAAAGCCACAGGGACAATTTTTTAAAAAAGAAAAGACAGAGTGCCAAGTACTTCGTGTATTTACCAACATCTTCGGGGCACAAAGTAATATATATATTATATATATATATATATATATATATATATATATATATATTACTAGCTACTATATATACATGTATATAATATATATATATATATATATATACATATATATATATATATATATATTGTATATATAATATATATATAATATTATATATATATATATTATATATATATATATATATATATATATATATATATATTGGATTTATCGAATAGTATGAACGGCAACGTGGAATTAACACTGGGTAGGATATAGGCTTCTCAAATAAAAGCCGAATCTGAAAAGGCTTAACAGTTAATAACAGCATAACTCCCGTTCTGGGAATTTTACCTCATAACTGAGATAGAAAACTGACATTTTTAAAAAGACTGCGGAGAATGTATAGCTTTTTTTAAACGCTCTTAACATTCGCCCTTTGACAATAGAAAAGTGACGCGAAATTGATTACGGCCACTTTTCCAGATATCCATCCCAGAAAATATCGATTTTTCTTTTAGTGGAAATTTCGCACATTTTACGACAAAATTCCAACTGCCGCATTCTTTCGTTTTCGGACGATAATTACCTGAATTTGATTATGGTTCCGCCCCCAACAATAACTTCAAGCATCATGTGGTAATCACAGAAAAGTTTGGCTACTCGGTTGCATGAATTTAAGGTGAAAGAACAACTTATCTCTTCCCTATTTTTGAGTAGAGCCCTTAGACAGCCACTTGCAATTCAGAGAACGTTCAGCATATTAAAATTGAAATTCCACTTAGCCATGGAGGAGTAGTATAATTCTCCGTGAAATATCTCTGCAGTCACAAGTCAAAAGAGATCAACTACTTAACGTTGTCATCATGATGTGAGCCTTTAATGACTATTATATTAATCCTTCTTGCAGTTCATATCTGGTGGAATATACTTTGATACGTCAGGGAATTCCTAACCCAGCGACCTTCTGCCATCACTGCCAAACCCTCAAAGAAAGATGCCTGGCCCATGAATGAGATCAACGTGAAATAGCATAAACAACGGGAGTGGAGAGGAAAACTACCGATAATAAAAACAGAATAAAAGGAGGTTGTTTACTTCACGGTCGGAACCAGCGGCCAGAAAAAAACACAGGCCTTTGCTGGTCGTAAGAAATAACAATAGGCTTCGCGACAGTCTTCTGTTTCCAGACAACGGGAGATAGAACATGATGGAGATTACACGAGGAACAAAAGAAGAAAAAACATAAACACATTGTACAAGAATCAACGGAGAGGAGAATATTTATTAACGTAAGCGAAATACAAGCGATAAAGAAGACAATAAGTAAAAAACATTACTCGATATATTTTTCTTAACATTCAAACGCTAAGAAAACATTAGATCACGAAACTAAAGAGAATATGAAGGAGAACCGGAGAACGGGGACAAGGAAGGATTGGATCAAGCGGCCTCATTCGATAAGAGACGACAAGAGATCTAAACTGCCAAAGGCTGTGACGAGGAAATGATAACGGTTTGCTCTCGGAGGCCAGGAAGCGACGTAGGATCTTCGAGAATCAGAGAAATTAGT
This sequence comes from Macrobrachium nipponense, assembly GCF_015104395.2. NCBI lineage: Eukaryota > Metazoa > Arthropoda > Malacostraca > Decapoda > Palaemonidae > Macrobrachium > Macrobrachium nipponense. The sequence goes on from NC_061107.1 coordinate 4,339,675, forward strand.
TCCTCACGGGAAATGAATACATATACGAGATGATGGGTATATTTACCTACATATTAATGCCTGCATAAACCCGTTTACACATCTAGACTAATGCATACACACACACGCACACATGCATATACGCACAGCTCGAGACTAACTTATCTGAGAATTTTAAAACTAAGCATTGCTTATTTCTCCCTGTTGGCCTTTCTACAAGCCTCTGTCAGTCTGTTTGTATGTCTCTTTGAGTGGCCATTTCATCGATTGAGACGTCAGTGGGCTGATTGGTTGATTTAACCCCAGTCACACTGGACTTCCGAGTATCTCCCTCGGATATCTAGAAAAATGTCTATCGTCATTTTCAATGACATCGAATAGTGTTTTTATCTATTTTTGCTCTTCATCTTTAGTACGTCTTTGGGTTGATCGTCCTTTTTGTTTTTTTTTCCAGTTCCTCGTTGGACGAGTAGTTTACGTGCTCGCCTACCGATTCGGTAGTCTCGATTTTGATTCCCGCTCTGCCAACAAGAACTGAGAGGAATTTATTTCTGGTGATAGAAATTCACTTTCGATATAACGTGTTTGAATCCCACAATAAGCTGTAGGTCCAGTTGCTTGGTAACCCAATTGGTTCCTAGCCACTTAAAAAAATATCTAACCCTTCGAGCCAGCCCTAGGAGAGCTGTTAATCAGCTCAGGGGTCTGGTTAAACTAAGATATAATAAATTTATTTATTTATTTATTTATTTATGTATTTCCCCCGTTTTCCGCTACCGATATCGGCTCCTTCACAGTGTCAGTAAGTTAAATGTGGTGTGGAACCACCGTAGACGTATTCACTCTCTCGAGTCTCGTTCGTTACATTTCTTCCTTTTTCTGTTTCTTGCTATAGTCATCTCGACAGGACTTGCTACTATCATTCCTTCTCTCTTGGTGACGGGCAACTGAGTGTCTCCTAGTGTTCATGTCACTTCACCATAATTACACTTTCAAACCATTAACTCATTGTATGCATGACCAATTGTATCACTTCTAATCGTCAGATGACTTCCGGACTGCCCAGTAAGCAAGAACTCGTGCTGCCATAACGCCAGCTTGATCACAGAACAACCACTACTACATCATCTTTGCGTTCTCTAGTATGTGGTGGTAGTATGTGGTCGGATGCACAGCCCTAGGAACCTATGTATATAATAGTACAGCTGTCGCCGACCTTCTGATGACTGGTCGGACTGGTGGGGCTCTTTTCAAAGACCGTCAACGGCTGGGTAGGTGGTGATGGGCGACTGGTCCGCTGGTTAGAATGTTTGGTGTCGTGGTATGTTACTCAGATGCGCTGGCTCGCGACTCCCCCAGAGCAATGAAAAATGAAAGGTTTTGTATCAGATCAGTTTCTGCTGCAGTGTTGGGGTCTTTTGCGATGAGAGGTTTTAAAACGAACATTCTTGGAAGCTTGAATTTCGAGTCAATGGCCCCTGCGGTGTGCTGTTTCATGTTTAATAGGTTTCATTTACCATAATAATAATAATAATAATAATAATAATAATAATAATAATAATAATAATAATAATAATAATGATAATAATAATAATAACAGTAGTGAAAGATATTGCTGCATCAGCTGCATTTAGCTTGTAATAGTCTTCTCTATTTTTTGTAATATAATACAGAGAAGACTATTTACAAGTTGAAATGCTGCTGATGCAGCAATATCTTTCAATAATACCTGTCTGAGAGAATGGTCTCCAATCCAAATAAACAACAACAACAATAATAATAATAATAATAATAATAATAATAATAATAATAATAATAATAATAATAATAATAATATCTCTTCCCTATTTTTTAGTAGAGCCCTTAGACAGCCACTTGCATTTCAGAGAATGTTCAGCATATTAAATATTGAAATTCCACTTAGCACTACTTTTCCACTACAGCTTATATCGAAAAATTCATTTCTATCTCCAGAAATGAATTCCTTTCATTTCTTGGAGGAACTGGAAAAGGGAACAATCATCATGAAAGACTTACTAAAGATAAAGAGCTCTGGAATAAGAATGAATACAATACTTACAAGCTCTGGAATAAGACTAGCAGAGGTTAATATCAGGAGAGGGATCTTCCAGGGCGACTCACTGTCCCCACAACTCTTCGTAGTAGCCATGATTCCCATGACAAAAGTACTACAGAAGATGGATGCTGGGTACCAACTCAAGAAAAGAGGCAACAGAATCAACCATCCGATGTTCCTGGACGACATCAAGCTGTATGGTAAGAGCATCAAGGAAATAGATACCCTAATCCAGACGTAAGGATTGTATCTGGGGACATCAGGTGGAGTTTGGAATAGAAAAATGCGCCTAAGTCAACATACAAAAAGGCAAAGTAACGAGAACTGAAGGGATAAAGCTACCAGATGGGAGCAACATCAAACACATAGATGGGACAGGATACAAATACCTGGGATAATGGAACGGAGGGGATATAAAAACACCAAGAGATGAAGGATACGATCAGGAAAGAATATATGCAGAGACTCAAGGCAATACTCAAGTCAAAACTCAACGCCGGAAATATGATAAAAGCCATAAACACGTGGGAAGTACCAGTAATCAGATGCAGCGCAGGAATAGTGGAATGGACGAAGGCAGTACTCCGAAACGTAGACCAGAAAACTAGGAAACATATGACAATACACAAAGCACTTACACCCAAGAGCAAATACGGACAGGACTATACATAACACGAAAGGAAGGAGGGAGAGGACTACTAAGTATAGAGGACTGCGTCAACATCGAGAACAGAGCACTGGGGCAATATCTGAAAACCAGTGAAGACGAGTGGCTCAAGAGCGCATGGGAAAAAGGACTGATAAAAGTAGACGAAGACCCAGAAATATACAGAGACAGGAGAATGACAAACAGAATAGAGGAATGGCACAACAAAACAGAGCACGGACAATTATGAGATAGACTAAAGAACTGGCAGCGATGACCACAT
>NC_061107.1:4350159-4355645 GCF_015104395.2 Macrobrachium nipponense
CTGAGTTTCCAGCCCTGTGATTGGCTTATCAACAGCCAATCAGGAGCGACGTATGGGACTGGCCTAGACATCAAATGCACGGTTGATGTGAATCTACTATATTTCCCTCCTTCTGGTATTTTCAGATCTGTGCGAGACAATATCTGCCGTTATAATTACCACTTGTATAGGGTTAACCAAATCACCCTCATTTCTTTTGCCTGTCAAATATTTGTATTTCATTACAGGAGATATCTATATTTTCAAAAGAATTTTGCAGGATCATTAAAATCGCGTATTCTGCATTTTATATTCAACTTACCTTTTATTTTAATTATCTTGGAAACCTTCAGAGTAGATATCTCTGTTGCTAACCTTTCGTGCTTTCATTACGAAAATTGTTTCATTTATTTGTTTGTTTTAGAGATTTTCATAAACTCAAGTCACTACTAGATTTTTTTTCTAGGTTTACAATAGCCTCATTAAACTTTTTTCTCATTTCTGACGTTTACTTCAAAAATCCTAGTGATAATAATATTTTTAGAATAATCGTTATTTTATTCGCTTTGCATTTCTTTACATGAAGTGTATTATACGAATGAAGACCTCTTATGTAGTGGTATTTTTTTCCTTCCCTCAATTATTTTCTTCAGAATAAAAGAGTTTTCTTCACTTCTAAAATTCACTACAGTATCATTTCTCTGTTCCCACCAATGTTATTCGAGTATTTTCCAATATACTTCATTCTCCCCTTTTTATCTCTCCATTTGATTCGCCTGTGTGTATTTTTCAAATGAATTTTAAGGGCGTTTCGTTTGGTCTACTAAATTATCTAATCACCCAGCTGTTTTACATTTATTTCTCTTTCCAATAAACCTTCTTCATCTTCTTCTTCTTCTTCTCCTTTCACACCGTTATCCCTACATTAAGGGGTCGGTTGCCTGATGTGCCTTCTCCTCCTCCACTGGGTTCTATCACAGGCACCATCCTCCTCAACCAGAACTCTTCCCTCCATATCTCCCCCCACTTTATCTCGCCATCTCATTCTCTGTCTCCCTCTCGATCCTCTTCCTCTATCAGGTTCCTTCCAAGCCCTCTTCACTCCCTCCTCGTCATCTATCCTCAACACATGCCCCATACCAATAAACCAGGTAACCATTAATTTTCCTTGCGATGCAAGAACTGCACTACTGGACATCCCCATCCGTTCCTACTTCTAGCCTGTGTTTGAATCATACGCTATTTTTCTTCCATTATTCAAGTCCCTCATTCATCCATATAGAGTTTGTGATATTTTTACTCAATAAAACTGCATGAATGTCATTTATATCCCTAGTTATGTTTAGATACTGGAGATATCAAGGGACGCCTGATAGCCCACTTTAAAAACCTTGGAGATTTTGTTTACAAGCCTTCTGCCAGTGGCCTGTTTACCCTTTGAATACGACTGGGTCGTATACGATACGTTTCCTAAGGTATCCCAGAACACGGGTGTATCGTATACGGTCACTGGCAATTTCCTTTCATGTGGAAGACTGATGATTGAACTACTGGCCTGATTTTTCTTGATATGGTTACAATCTGCCAGTTGTCATACTATGAATTCATATAAATGTGTGCATTTCCCTAAAATTCTTATTTTTTTTTTCTCATCAATATGTTTATAGAGGAGTCAAGCGTACGACATCTTCGAGCTTGACCGCCGGCAGATCGAGAGAAGAGCTCTCGATGACGATTATTATTTTGTAGACTTTCTCGGTTAATTTTTCTAGGTATGAAAATGAATAGGATTTAGAAGACATTTAAATGAATAATTATACGCCTGGTGCAAGAGACAGGGATGAAATTTCAACCGACAGTGAAAATAACGAAAATCTGCCACCTAACGCAAGTAACGGTGTTGAAAGAAGTCGAATACAGCGACTGCGAGTTGACTCAGGTGATGTGGGAGTGGGTTGCCAGTAAGTTCCAGCCCCGAGATTTCGTATTTGACGGCTAGTGACGTAATGCGAATGAAAATTCAAATGAAGACTAACTCCGAAGTAAGGTCATGTTTTTTTTCAATTTTTCGATAACGACTTTATATGGCTGACTATTAGAGAGACAAACCGTTATCAAAGATTCCTTGTGATTACAATTGGAGTACCTAAATATAGGCGAAAGTTTGCCCAGGTTACTGTGAACGAATGGTACGCTTCCCATGTGTGTGATTTATGATCATGTCGCATCTAAGTAAACGTCGCATCGTTGATTACTTGATTACGCTTGAGGCAAACTAGACAAAAGGAGAATGAGAGGCTGATGGCAAAGGACAGATTTTCATCGAATTCTAGCTCTACATTTCGTTGACAATTCACAAGGGGAAAAAATATTCGTTGATAATTCACAGGAGAGACCCAGATAAAAATGAAATAAAATAGATAAATAAACTAGTGTTCGTCCAATGTGCGTAGCAAAATCAAGGAAAAATTTCCTTTCCAAGATTTATGCATAGATGAAAGTTTGATGGTATGGAAGGAAGGCTTAGTTTCAGCAAAATATTCCAAATAAAAGAAGTCGATTTGGAGTGCAAATATTTGAACCTTGTGATGCCCAACACGGATTGTATTCTCGATTTTTATAATAAATCTACAGACATATTGGTAGATGAAAACCTAGGCGTATCTGGTTCTGCGGTAAAAGCATTTATGTCTACGTATCCCGGAAAACATGTGACATGTAAACACGATTGTCACCTACCCACATTCACCAGGATCAATATTATAAACCACTTATGACCAAAATATATAATTGTGTAGTGTGTGCAGAGTTTTCGTAGCATCTAGATATATAACGTACATACCTTTATACATACATACAAATATGCATGCATGCAAACATACATACAAGCGTCCACATACAAATAAATAAATAAATATTTCAAATGAAATATATATGTATGTATGAATGTATGTACTTATATATCAAGAGTGTATGCATTCATACATATATGCATGTATACATACAAAAATACAAACAAACACACATACCACTGTTGATCACAATATATAATTGTGCAGTGTATGCAGCTTTTTCGTGGCCTCTAGAGATATAAGTACATACTTCCTTACATGCATACAAATATGCATCCATGCATATTTACAATCAAATGCGCATCCATACACACACACACACACACACACACACACACACACACACACACATATATATATATATTATATATATATATATATATATATATATATATATATAATGTATATATATATCAGGTATGTGTGTGTCTGTTTGTAAGTTTGTATGCATACATGCACATCATACATATTTTTTCTGGTAATATTAATTTATATATATATTTATATATATTGATTATATATATATATATATATATAAGAAATATATGTGTTGTTTTTTATTTGTATGTTTGTATGTTTGTATGTATATATACAAATATGTATGTATGTATGAATGTATACGCTCTTGATTTATAAGTACACACATTCATACATACATACATACTGGTCTAGCTTATATAATTGTGTTGTGCAGGAAATGTACGAGATATATCCAGAACCCCGATAACATCCAATAGTATTTGTGGCACTAACAAGAGAAAATACGTGTTCGAAGCGAATCCATAAAGCTATTCTGTTCGTCAGTGGAAAACACGAAAATGAAGTATTTGAAGTTCACTCGTGGATGGGTACGAATTCAGCATTCGGAAAGTTTACTTTCGTGAAGATCTGTAATGCTCCTTTCGAAATGGTTTCCTGTGCCTTTGAAGCTGTTTTCAAAATGTGCCCTACAGAGACGTACTTAAAAATGAATAAAGTATGTTTGGGTACCGTATTGCTCCACTTAACCATGACAGAACTCTCGCGAAGATTCTGGATAAACACTCGCGCAAGAGATGGCATTGACAAAGTCGAGCATCGAGGTCAGTTGAAATAATCAAGCATTTGAATGGAAGAAGTAAAGTATTCCATAGACTCCAAAAGGCAAAGGATAGATAATTTACCCACCGTCTTGATAAGTAGCGTCTGGTCCAAGTGCTATTCAAAATGAAAATGGAAACTGTGAAACTGATACGAAATTCATTAAGTCATGTAAAGGTAGATGAATTTTGAATACAGGTAAGCCTGACAATAGCTCAGGTGCGCGGAAATGAGCCAGCTTCTATTGACTATGATAATGAGGCAGAACGCTAGGATGGGTATTGTACCCATTGAAGATGCGAGATAGTGAAACGGTTTAATCTTGAAACTTTTCTTTTAGACTGTAGGTGCGGTAATTACGCGATTAACAATGACGAGGCCCAGGAATATAGTGATTTTAAAGAGGCATATATTACAAGTGAAATACTCATCATTGTTTTCAATATCAGAAGAGATGATTGCTATTCTCAAGAAGGCGTTATTGAAATAGAATTTTATCATTCTTACCAAATCAGTTCTTGTCCAAATTCATGGCTAGAAGACGCACACACACACACACACAGGCATGTGTGTATATATGCATCTGTAATATGTATAAAGTATGCCTGTATATTAATGCATATCGTTATATGATGCACAACTTCGAGTAACTAAACTCTACAATGCTATACGATCAGTTAGGTAAGGCTACCTCCAGTCTATGGTTCTTTTCATCAGTACGACACTATTCCAGTTTCGTGACTTTTCCTTTCCCGTGTCAGATGGGAGGAAATTGACGATAGCAGGGTGTGCTGAAGACTTTTAACGTATTTATTGAATTTGAGAGGTGACTGACAGAGAGAAAGAGAGAACTCTAACGGAATTAGTGGGGAAGTGGTCATAAAGTGAAGGTAAATGCTTCAACATTTGGCACCAATAAAGGTGAAAGACTTCCTTTGTTATGTACAAAACAGGAAAGACTTCAGAACTGCTATATAGCTTTTAATGATTACTGAGAGAGAGAGAGAGAGAGAGAGATAGAGAGAGAGGAGAGAGAGAGAGAGAGAGACTGACCTAAGAAGGAGAGATGATTGATTCCCATATGCCATCAACTATATACCTTTTAATCATTACAGAGAGAGAGAGAGAGAGAGAGAGAGAGAGAGAGAGAGAGATTGATTCCCATATGACATCAACGTTGTAAAAATTGTCCATTTAAAAAATAGAAAAAAATAAAATATCTCTCTTTATACTTATCAGCAATGAGGATTAGCTGTTGAATGACCAGCGCTACATGAATCCCGAAGATTACATCTCATTTCCCAACTGCAGACAATTAGCGTTCCTTGTTCCTTGCTCAAATTAGTCAGCCCTGGGCTCAGTTTACTTGTTGCTATTGCAGTGTTTATCAGTTTCCCCAGACACAGCCTCCGGAGCTCTGTGTTAGACCTCTTTGGGAATATTTCTGTGTAAAGTCGAGTTCGTAATTGCTTTTGTTAATCATCCCGTGAAGAAGAGAGACGTAGCTGATGCAGAGAAGTATTGCTACTTGGTTTCTCTGCTAATGTGACTCTCTTATCTAGTGAGAATTTAGTT
>NC_061107.1:4361145-4378645 GCF_015104395.2 Macrobrachium nipponense
GCATCCGCCAGAAAACGAAAACGGGTATACTTGCCAGAGAAAACGGGAATACTTTGCCAAACCTGTAATTAAAAGAACATATAATAACCTTCAGAAACTGCTGCTGCACCGAAACTCCTCCTTCCCAGCTTCGCGAAAATTCATCGTCTGACGTTCCAAACGGCGGCGTTGGCGGACGTATCCCAAGAGACGGAAATTCATTCAAACCTATTGCGAGAAATCAGAAATGTCCTTCAGGGAATACCTACGAGAATGATAACAGCAATCTCTCTGCTGGGACACGGAATTGAAATTCTTCAACCTTTTGCCGGGAAGGTGGGGAGGGACCCAGAATGTATATATAACGCGTTTGCTTTTTTTTTTTATGTAAACGGGGAGACTCAGGCGTAAGACTAATCATCACAGATTAAAGAGAAGTGCTTGGAAAGATTTCCCTGTGACAGAGAAGCGTCGCTCTACGACATCTTTGGAGAAATATTTAGATTCGGAAGCGTGGAAGTATCCCGATAATTGGGGGAAAGAGAATCTGACTGCAAACATCAAATAACTCTCTTGCGACAGATTTCAGGGTTCAACAACTGAACACGTGAAGCACTTTAAAGTCTTTTCTCAGAAGCGAAGAAAATAATTTCAAATCCTACGCAAGCTCGAAGGATTTAATCATTAAAAGAAATCTATTTCTGCATCCTCTGTAGAATTTGTAGCGAGCAAAAGCCCAAGTGGCTTTATTGATCATTAAGAACTTACTCGATCTGAGCTATCTCATAAAATCTAATTGCAGAGTCTAGCAAAGATAGATTACCGTTACGTAAATATTGCCAAGCTCTGTCAGGGAGATTCAGTTTAGCTTTCGAATATAAAAATCTAATTTACTGGATCTTATGACGTGCGTGTAGGCTTTGTCTCTCTATGTAGTACCATACTCTCGCAAATCAACAGTCAGACTTAACCTTGTGGTGCCTGTTGCGAAAAATGTCAAGGGAACATTGTTGAGAGATTACAATTTTTACTTTTTGGGAAAAAAATTAACATGCGCATATAAAAGTATGCTTTGCATTAATTATTCATAGGCCGCGAGTTCAATTCTCGGGCATTCCATTGGGGCGTCAGAGATGTGTATTTCTGGTGATAGACGTTCACTCTCGACGTAGTTCAGAAGTCACGTAAAGTCGTTGGTCCCGTTGCTGAATAACCGCTGGTTCCATGCAGCGTAAAAACACCACACAAACAAACAAACACTTATTCATAGGCATTTTCGTATCCCTTACGAACCAAGGGTGCGGTTAAAACCCACTGAATTCTAAGTATACAAGCTTGGTTGATCTCAGAAGGACTTTCCTGTTGAGAGCATTTCCACATCCTTAACTATATTGTATTTTCCATATTCCTACCTTACGTTTTCATTCACTTTTCGAAATTGAATCTTGGAGAACTTTCTGAGCGTGTAGTAGAATATTTTACAATTGAAACAGGAAAACCGAGATATAAAATTGCTATACTTTTAAAGCAAATGTTGAATAACTTTTGGTGGGTTATAATCCGTCCAGTGAAAAATAAATGAGTTGAGTTTAGTATTTATCTAACGAGAAGAAATATGTTAATACTTCCATAATTGCACGATAATCTCAGGCGGGTTAGCCTCCGTCTCATCGTAAGTTGTAGAAACAATCCCTATTTTATAACTCTCTCCCTCAAAATCATTGGGAAAACAGTTGATCCTTCTTTGTAAACGTATGTATTTGAGACAGCAATACTTTTCAACTGCTGAGAATCCTGCAAGTAAATTGAACATGTAATAGTCTTGCTGTTTACTTACCTTGGAAGGAGACGGCGGGAACGAGAGCGTTATTATTCTAAGAGGTTTTCTATGTATCCACGATGCAATGGTAGATGACGGGAAAATCTCTTTTCATGGGTCATGTTATCATTACTTGTTGACAGGCAAACGTCCCTTGGTATCACCCCCCACCAGACATTGATACACACGCACACACATACACATACACGTACACAAACAGAGACCCCGAGCAACGCAAATCTTAGATATACAATGCAGATTTTTTTTTTCTGCCTGTATCCATTTGGCTTCGAGGCCGGTAAAAGATTCCTAACGTGATGCCATTCGAGGATTTCCCGAAAAAGATGCAACAGGATGTTTAGACAGGCCGGAAACGACGAGTTTACGTTTTATTAAGGTCCGACGCGACGTTACCTCTCTTCCACAAACACCGGAAGGTTTAAATTAAAGCACTTTTCCCGTCCGCACTTTTCCCGTCCGCCCTCAGATCTTAAAAACTAATGATGCTGGAGGGCTGCAAATTGGTATGTTAATCATCCACCCTCCAATCATCAAACGTTTAATTATTCTTTATTGATTAACATTTTTGTAAATTCAATAGGATACATTTTTAGCATAAGGAATGGGATATAGTTTATTGTAAACTTTTCGTATTGTTCTCTTGTTTTTTTTTTCTGTATTGATTAACATTTTTGTAAATTCGAGGGTATAGGTTTTCACATAAGGAATAGTATGTAATTTAAAGTGGAGGGGATCTATATTATTTAAGGTAAATTGTTTTGATTGAAAATAATTAAGCTACAAATGAAAGAACAGCGTGGCTATGAGAGAGAGAGAGACAAAAAGAGAGAGAAAGGTTTTACATATCCTTTAAAAGCTTACTGACAAGGTTACAACTTTCGATTAATATCAACACGGATTATAAAAGCTAGTAACCAGAAACAGGAACCTAAGCGCTGGCCAGACGGCATATTCTCCCATTCCGTGACACCACCCTTGACTTGGCAACAGAGATTTCAAAAGTACTCTAGGAATTGCAATTTGTCAGTATCAGTTTTCAACAATGAAGGAATATCGTGAAGGAATATATTTGAAGTCCTTCATTTGCTTCAGATCATAATAAAGTGTTTCTAATCGCGTTTTCGATGTAGCTGGTTTTTCGTGTATCAGTAGTATTACAGGCCATCATAACTGTACTCAATTGGATTTCACGGGAACAGCTCAGAATGTATATATGCGTGAGGGAAATTCCCAATTTTCGCTTAAAGGAACTAATAAATTGATCGTGGTTTGAGGCGTTGGGAGAGAGGAAAAGAAGTGTTGTCAATAAAAAATTTTCTGTTTATTTTTTATAAATTCACAATCCAGATGAAGGATACAGCGCCTCAGTTGCGTGGTCGGTTTGGTCTTGGCCTGCCACCTCGGTGGCCGAGAGTTCAATTCTTGGGCATTCCATTGAGGGGTCAGGGATGTGTATTTCTGGTGAAAGAAGTTCGCTCTCGACGTTGTTCGGAAGTCACGTAAAGCCGTTGGTCCCGTTGCTGAATAACCGCTGGTTCCATGTAACGTAAAAACCCCATATAAACAAACAAACAATCTAACAGATAAAGGGTAGACAAATAACGAAGTTTCTGTGAGGGAGAAATGAAATAGATAGCGGTTATTATCATATCAACAATTCTAATTAGGCAGAGTTTGGAAAAAAAATATTGAGTTTTATCACGGTAAAGGAACTGGAATATGTGCCTGTGATTGCATGATGTGAATTAATTCGAGGCTCGGATTCCCCTCAAGGATTTGCGGAAGTTTGTTTATAATACGTAGCACAGACTGCATCATTAAACAGTAATTAAGTCATCACCATTAACTTGCAGTTTGCAAGGCTCGTTCGATTATGTGTGCATCTGTGTAAACCTATATAGTTTCACTTATTTGTGAAGGATTTGTACAAAAGCCAAATATAGAGGTCTGCTCATTTTTCTCAAGTATTTTCTTAATGGACTTGGTACAGTGTTAGTCCTGATTTTATTCTGTCCGCTTTCAGATCTTTAAACTAGTATGGCTAAAGGGTTACAAATTGGTATGTTGATCACCTACCCTCCTAATCATTAAGCTTACTAAGTTGCAGCCCTCTAGCCACAGCAATATTTATTTTATTTAAGGAGAAAGTTAGCCATGATCGTACGTCTATCATATTTTTACCTGTTTTAAGTAGTGATGCCTCATATGATATTGTTTTTTTAGGTAGAACTTACGATGTCACTACCCTTCATTGAGGTTTTCCGTGTGACTGTCGTAGAATCCTATATAACTGTTGCCAACCGGCTGGTTTCTGATGAAAGGGAACGATTTTATTTGCGTCGAATGATTTTATTTCCAACTTGCATAGAATAATTCTCTCGGTTTTTTATGTTGCAATATCGTCTGCACATTGATTTAGCACGTTATGAAATATTTTTGTAACCTGAATTTGTGTTGTGCGATAGATTTTACGTTGTCGAGATAAAAAAAAATTATTATTTATTACATATATATATTTTCACATAGAAAGATGGAAATGATCATTTATTTTATCTTTTCTTTTTCAAAAATCTCGGTTTATTTTATGTTGCTCAAATCCTGGAGCACTGAGCTTAATTCCATTCAGCCGTCAGGAACTGATAATGGATCATTTTGATTGAAATGTATATCGGGAAACGTATATTATTTTACACTTGAGTCTTTCAGATTGAAGGAGTAATCTAACCTAATCCCTTGTAATGAAGAAAAATAAAAGAAAAAAATCTTCGAGATATAAAAGCTACTTTAAGCCTTTATAACCTGATTCAAACTGGCTGCTGTTGAAACCAGGTTGATTTGACAGGAAGACTTAGTTAATTAAGCAAATGACAAAAAATTAATACTTCCAGTCCTCCATCACATTGAGCAGGAATAATCTTCTTAGAACGTCCTCATAATATTTCAGGACTCTTATCTAGTGGAAAAGGGGTCTTAAGGGTGCGAAAAATAGTCTTTTCATTCTGATAAGCGTTTTCTTCAGACCCTGATAATCATTATCCTGGCGCGAAGATGAGGCAAGATTGCGTCATCGGAAGAATCTGTCATTACAAAGTTGCCACGGAGACACAACCGCAGAAAGATTACTGTTACGTATTCAAAAACAAGGTTTACTTTTGTATTCATATTTTCATTTATACGAGATATTCCTATGGTTTATTCGGGTGAAGATGCCATTATGATTTTATTTCTTATTCATACTTTTATTTATACGATATACTCCTGTGGTTTATTCGGGTGAAAATGCAATTATGATTTTAATTTCGATTTGAATTTGGAGTAAGAGTTCAACAACCTAAAAAAAAAAAAAAATTACTACTGCTTTTGAGTGAAAATTATAAGAAACAAGTAAAAAAAAATGCTTCGGCGAAATCGAGTTTCCCCTGGCCTTTTTGTATGTAGGACCACTTGTCCTACATACCTAATACCTTGTCCACCCTTGAGACCAGTTTCTTGATTACTGCATCTCATTAAGAAATATCTCGAGGAATGTGGTTGTGCCTCTACAAGAAGAGAATTTTGGCTTTTTCGTTATATTATTATTATTATTATTATTATTATTATTATTATTATTATTATTATTATTATTATTATTATTATTATTATTATCTTACATTCTGATGTTCATTTCGTCTCTTTAGCTTTGACAAGAATAAATTGTGAACTACCGAACTCATTGCTGTGAAATTTTACATCATAAAACTTGAGTACTTTAAATACATAGTGATTATCCCTCAGTAATAATGAGTGAAGATATCATTTAGTACTTTTGAAAACTGCTTCTGTAAACTTCGAACAAAGGAGGCTTCCATTGAATAAACCCAGATAAACCATATGTATAAATAGCTCATAAATATGGAAGTCTTTTAAAAAAAAATTCAGTGACCTTTGAATATCACTCAGATAATTCCAAGAGTCAAGAGTCAAACTGCGTATTTATCACTATTCATAGAAATATTTTCACTACTGACAGGCAGACAGACAGACAGACACTGCCTACGTATTACCTCCTGGAGGTTCGTTGCTTTACTAGGTTTCCCAAGCAGAGTAAATCCTGGAATCGGGAAGCAGCATAATCTCGGCCAATCAATTAAGGATTAGTTTACAGAGAATCGGCTGCCTCCAATATCACTAGCAACTTGTGGTTACATCGATAACTTTCTAATCCTCTTTTTAGAATTATTCTAACAACCCCCTTTCACTTTTTGTGGGGAAACTTTAGCACACTTTTATTAAGTGAAAATGAAGGGCATACAGCATAAAATGTATGTAATTGACACAGGAATTTTGGAAGACTTAGAACTTATATTTTTTTCTGTAAATCTAGAAAGCTTTAGGACGATATAAAAGGACCACTGCTCATCACTAAGGCAGCTTTTAAATCATCCTCTAGAACCATCTGGGAGTTTCTGGAAGCCTTTGGAAGCCTCTGGAACTTTCTGGAAGCCCCTGGTAGCCTAACGTCTTCAGTTCTGTATGATTGTGGTTTATATTTTCCATAAAATATAGATTTATGCACTTATATAGTCACGAAGTTACTTTCATTATGATTTACCTCCGAAGAATGCTGTCGTAAGCCAGTCACTTAATATGAAACAGCTCACCTCTAACCACCCCCTCATCTCTCTCTCTCTCTCTCTCTCTCTCTCTCTCTCTGTGATTTCACAATCCAACGAGATGAATAGATAAACTTGTTTGTCGTAACTTCAGACTCGAATGACATGTTGTCCATTTACTGCTTGGCAAACATCACAGGCAATTGATTGATGTGCCCCTGACGAAAGTTTTCTCCTCCTGAAGCTTTGCTCAAAGGTTTAAGAGGAATCGGGAGGTGGTGTAAGAGGAGAGGGGAAAGACATAGATCTCTCTCTCTCACTCTCTCTCTCTTTCTCTCTCTCTCTCTCTCTCTCTCTCTCTCTCAACATTACTAACTAAACGGACATCGTTGTCTGTGAGGTAAACTTTGCGACGTTTCATCTCCGTTTATCGCAGCACTGCTTATCATCATTATCTATGAAAAATATTTTGTTTTCTGACTGTATAAAAATAAAATGATAACTCTTCTCGCCTCTGCGAATCAGGCGAACAGTCAATAGAAAGAAGTAAATGAAGTGTTCGCCTTCCATTCAGGACAGGCGTAAAGTTCCAGACAGGCTGAAATCCTCCAGCTATTTACGTTGTATTTTTGCCCCTCTGTCTGTGTGCCGAACGACGTTAAATTGCCTCGAGGTTCTTCTGAATGTTGGGCAGAAGAAGAAGAAGCAAATAAACTAGTCGGGGTCAAGAAGTCTTTCGCGGAAGGCAGCCAAAAGCTAAACGTCAAACTTCTAGATGTGGAGGTGCTCTATAAGATTCGAAGTGATTCAGAGCTCGAACCGGATTCCACTCGTTCGAATATCGACGTTTCAAGCGACAAGTTAGTCGGGAAGTCCAGTGAGACCAAAGACTCGTTAACGGCAACTGGTATCTAACTATGTTAGTTCGCATGAGCACATAACAGTTTCGTAAGTGCAATGAGATAGACGTCGGGTATGAATTTCTACCTTCACCTTTTAAGTCTCTGTCATATGGGAGTAAATCATACTGTCTTTAGATACCATGCCAGGTTAAATCAACCTAATTTATTACCAGTACATTTACCTAGAATATCATAGTTATCGTAAGCCTGTTCGTACATATATCACCTTGGTGGTGGTGAGACTAGCACCATCTATGCGCCGAAGAAATAATGACCAGAGGGTCGACTGACTTTTGTTCTTGACTGTACCAATTTCTTGCCACCGTTGCTTATTATTAGCATAAGTTTTATATTTATTGATGTCATTATCATTCTTACTGTAATTACGATTTTGTGCTTTTTCGTGTGTTCCATGTTTTCTGCAAATCCTGTTCCCGAAAGTAAAAACAAAAGTTTCAGATCTTCTTCCATTACGTGGATTACGTCATTTCGAGGAAGCGGTTACTTCATCCCCTCTCTCTCTCTCTCTCTCTCTCTCTCTCTCTCTCTCTCTCTCTCTCTCTCTGTAACAATCTGCTTGCTTTCGTGCCTTCCCACAATGGCTTTTAGAAATAGGAGATACGAACTGTTGTTGCATGATTGCCAGAGCTATGATTGCTGTTTCTTTGTGATTGCTTCCCCGCTCGGGTCGATCCTAGCATTCATTATATTCCTTGGGTAATAGCTGTGTTTGACGTGTTAGTGTAAGCTGGGCTGTTGTGGCCACCAGAATTCAAAGCCCAGATCTACTTCGAAAAGACCTTTTCAGGATGGACACTCGTGCAACATCAAGAAATGTCCATTTCCTATGAAGTCACAAATGTTACCCAGTATGGTTAATCCTTGACGAATGGATATACCTTTAGAATCCAGAGTATTGATAGCAATGTCCTCTATGATCCAAATATAAATATTTGCGCTTGATTCGCAATTTAATTAGATGTCAGTAGATTTCGTACGTTTTTATTTATTCTTTCATTTTTGTTCCCATTTGCAATACGTATTATTCATCGGATGCTGTCATCACTTCGTCCAAATATAAATATTTGCATTTTTACTCGAGTGTACCTTCTTTAATTAGCAACTTGATTAGATGGCAGTAGATTCTAAGGGTACGATTTCATTTTCACCCCTTTTCAGATTTCGTACTTTTTATAAATTATTTTGATTTTTTTTTTATTCCCATTTACAATACGTTTTATTTATAATTTGAATTTCAGTAGATTCTTATGTCAAGGTTTCATTCCCCCCCCCCCTCTCCCCCCCCTTTTCAGGTTGCGTACGTTTTTATTTATTATTTAATTTTTATTCCCATTTACAAAACATATTATTCATCGGATACTGTCAACACCTCGTCTGCTCCATCTTTGAGAAGAGGCTGTAGAGCAGGTTAATATTTTTTTATGACTTATTCCTATTTTTGCATTTTGGCCTTGGAAAATTTAATCTAACTTCCAAGCCTTACCACAGTGGGACGTCTCTTGCCTCTCAGTGGTAGAAAGAGACTGGATATGTTCCCTATTGGCTTAAAAAAAACTGGAATAATCATTCTTCAAAAACCCCTGAATAACTCTCATGTCAAAAATACGTCAAAGAGACGAGATCATAAGCCTGCGTCACCTGTTTCCTCAACATAAAAGAAATGTAAAGTTGAGATCTTATCTTTCTAGATACATCTTCGTTCTTCAGGCATAATAAAACCACCAGATCCTATTTTACGGCGACGTTGAGATGACAGCGTTTTTTGAAGGGTTGATATTAGATATTATATCAGGAATGCCTCCAGTGGCACTTATATTTATTGTTTTATTCGGCGCAGGGTGGATACATTTCTGCCCCAGTTTTTCAAAGGTCGTATAATTTGATTACGAGAATTTCAGTGTCGCCAAATTCGATTCTCTCGAGCGGTTTACAGTTCGTATTCCTGTCCTCCTCTGCTTTATCCATTTCCCCTCTCTCCTTTTTTTTCTCCCTTTCTTTTTTTTCGGTAGTCAGCCACAGTGAAGTTCAAGTGGCAGTAAAGTACTTTTCCCTATCTTCTCCTTTCAGCCTCTGTTTGATTCTCTCTCTCTCTCTCTCTCTCTCTCTCTCTCTTTCTCTCTGTACACACACACACATACATACATATATATGGATTTTTTTCTATTTCCCCTCCCGACAGGACTGAGTCTGAAGTATTCATTCGATTTTTCGAAAAATACTTACTCTCTCTCTCTCTCTCTCTCTCTATTCTTTTTAATCTTAATGCGAGGTTTCAAAAAATAAAAATCCCTCAAAATATTCCAAATCAGGTCAGCCAACATCTTGGTCTCCTTCCACTGATTTTACCAGTGAGAGAGAGATGCTCTAGTTCATATCTTCTCACTTCTCCGGCTGAGTATTTGGTAACAGTTGGTGGCTTCCGAACCATTTTTCGAACACTTAATGGTTGATGTTTGTACTCCCGTTGCTCTTACATTGTTCCACCGACCAACAACACTTACTCACTGAATGATTTTGATGAATCACCCCTTGTCCCGTCGATGAACATCATGGACGTTTTTCTTCTGCTTCTCCGAGTTTTTTTTATCGCTCGTAGAAAACTCTACATAGTAGCACTCATTATGCATATTTACGTACGTGTGTATGTGTGTTTATAATTCACAGGGACACATGAAAAAGTGCAAAAATTAAATGTGTATAGTTCTTCTAACCTGTTTCTCTCTCTCTCTCTCTCTCTCTCTCTCTCTCTCTCTCTCTCTCTATAGCTATGGTCATGTACTACACACTTCATGTTAAAACATGCTCTTTCCCTCTCCTAAGATTTTTCCAGTGTTTTTGAAAATCTTAATTTCCTCTTTTCCCTTAAGTCCTAGAAATTTCTGATTCTTTCCGAGTTTCTCAATATATCTAATTGTTTCTGACACAATTTGTATACTTCTCTCTCTCTCTCTCTCTCTCTCTCTCTCTCTCTCTCTCTCTCTTTCTCTCTCTCTCTCTCAAAGTTCTCTGCTTTTCTCAATATTTCTATTTTCAAATATGGTTAAAAAATCATCGTCCATTTTCCTTTACACATTCAGATTTCTCTCTCTTAAAATATTCTCTTAATTTCTTTGCTCTTTTCCTACCTCCGCTTAAGTCCTAGAAATTTGTTTGGCAGTATCTCTTAAATTGTTGTCTCAATATTTCTCTTTCAAAAGAATGTTTTCTTCCATTCTCTTTCTTTCAAAGATTTTTTTCTTCCATTCTCTCTAAGAAAAAAAATATCAGCTTTATATCAGATTTCTCTGCTGTCTTTACTTCCTTGTAGTCCATTACCATACATGAATGAGCAGAAAGTAATAAGATCTTTACTTACATAGTGACTTCCCAACTAGTGTATAATGGCATTACTAAGCAGTAGATAGTATCATCCTGCATGTTGTGATGTCTAATCGTGTACCAGTATACTGCCTTCAAGAATATCTTCCTGGCATCTTCCTGCGGATTACGCCCTTCCAATCTTGGACCATGAAAAACTTATAAAGGAAACCTTTTAAAAAAATCTGTCTTTTAGCAGTAACATATGCCTTCTGTCAAATTAAAGTTACACAATGCTGCTTGGAAGCAGAGGTTTCGCACACAGGAACTTAGAGCAATTATGTTGTGTAGTCTACTTTTAGAAAGTATCAGCTCACAAAATGATGCATTTTAAATAAACTAAATTACACTGATTAAACAGCAGGTTCAAACAACTAAAATGGTCTTTTACCATGCATAGGAAGTGCTGAAACACTTACCAACTTCTGATTATGCCTAATCTAAAATACTTGTGATTTTTCTGAAATGTGGCTAACCATCTCATGAGGGATATTATCTGGACCAGAGGAATTGTTTTGCCACAACCAAACCCTTTCCCTCAAGAGACATAATTTCTATTTTTGGAAAAGTCTATGGCTACTAGCTGTTCTTCCCTCCTGAACAGACACCCTAGGGAATTGTACGATTTTTCTGGAGCAATACGATCTGCACATTTTCATGCTTCCTATGCATTAGTTAGGTGAAAATATTTGAGAAATTATTTTTTCCATATGTTACTAATGACAGTTTAGCTGCCTATGACTGCCCTCATGCAGTTTTCTTTGCTCTAGGTAACAGCTTGAGAATTGCATTTTTTTTTATTTCTCAGAGTGAAAGAGTTTATAGTAGTTTGTTAAAGCACAGATGGTTCAAGTAATTCAGACCACTTGGGCACTAGGCACCTAAAACACGAAGTGGGATCTTGGTAGTGTATATGAAATATTTAATTTTGTATATCGATGCTACTATCCACTATTGGGAAATCATCATTTCCTTCAATTTCAGTTCGACATGTAGATGGGCCAGGAAACCGCTTAAGAATTGCAGTTTTTTTGTTTTTTTTCTTAGT
Source organism: Macrobrachium nipponense (assembly GCF_015104395.2). Lineage (NCBI taxonomy): Eukaryota > Metazoa > Arthropoda > Malacostraca > Decapoda > Palaemonidae > Macrobrachium > Macrobrachium nipponense. The sequence continues at coordinate 4,372,885 of NC_061107.1, forward strand.
GTGAAAGTGAGTTAATAGTTGTTATAGCACAGATGGTTTAGGTAATTCAGACCATTTGGGCACTGCGCATCTAAACATGTGTGTGTGGATCTTGGTAGTGTACATGAAATATTTAATTTTGTATATCAATGCTACTATCCACTATTGGAAAATCATCATTTCCTTCAATTTCAGTTCGACAACATGTAGATGATCCAAGAAAAACCAGACCGTTGTTAAATACTAACTTTATGAGCATGATCACTGCTCTTCCGTCATCATTATTCTCCAACCAAAACTGATGTTCGAGCTGCAACTAAAAACAGCAAGTTCTATGGATGTCTTATCAGACTAGTATTTTAAAAGCTCAACCCCCATAAGCTCACCATAGAGCTGCAGACCTGAGGCGAGAGAGAGAGAGAGAGAGAGAGAGATTTTTTGAAAGTGTAACCGCCCCATCATTAGTTTACATGTACAGCAAATTAGTTCACATGTAAAGGAACTTTAATATCCCTCATGAAGTAGTAAAGGTGTATCTGGCTTCTATTCCTTTAAAGTGTCACACTTTCAATCATGATCAACTTCACGTACTTCCTGGTAAGGGTCTGGCATCTTTGCTTCAAGCAGTTATATTCTTTAACTGAATACTGAGAATTCCAATGTCAGTACCACAGTTCAATGCATTTTTGTTTATCTTTTCCTCAATATAATGTTTGCCTAGGAGGTGCTTTCTGAGATAAAGTAAATACATCATAAGAGGAATTAAATTAAATGCTAGTATACCATGCCAGTTGGAGAAAATGACCTCTACTTGAAGGCTTATTTTGAGTAAAATTATTTTGTTTTTATTTCCAGTGCGCTTCCATTCCTATTAAGTTTTCTTTTACTTTTGATGGGTGTATGGACCTCTCTCAGCATAGTTCCTTTGCTCAATTGCGGAAAATATGATAAACTTTTGTATTGCCATACTCAAGTCTCAGAATCAGGAATTTATCCTACCAAGCACAGCAGAGTACAGTACTGTACAATATATCAAAGAATACCCACTCAACACTTCTCTTTATCAAAGAAGAACCACTGTGTACACTATTCGCTTCCTCTTTCTAGCTTGTGTTACTATGAATCTTTCAAAGTGAGTACCCTCAAAATGTAAATTTTCATAATAAATTTATTTGATTTGGATACTTACCTACTGTAAGTAGGATTTTAAGGTAGGAGTTATACAAAATCAGGTCAATGCTCCTTTTTCGTTCAAGGATTCTCACATCTTGCTCTTTTTGCATACAGTCTTGATGCTGCGGTTTCATCTGCCTCTGAAATCATAAATGTTTCATATTAACAAACCTTCATCACAAACAGTCACCTAAAACACTATATAGAAGTATTAAAGCTTTTTCGGTGATACTATAACAGACTTGTTAAAGCATTTTGCATTTTTTTATAGTTCAAAACTGATAAATAATTATAAGTTATGTCACATTTTAATGACATTAAAAACTTCAGTTACATTCTTACAAGAAAACAAATCATAATACTGTACCTTTCAAGACTGCAATATGCCAAGCTGATGTCCTGTAACTCATGCCATTATTATTATCGGTATAACACTGGCCTCATCCATCTTTTATCTCTGAAAAATGAAAAGTTCTTTTACCATAAAATAAAACTATATATCTTTTATGTAAAACCTACTTGTATATATACTCTACTAGTATACAGTTATACTTATAATACTGAAAATAAATGATGGGATTCTTAATCATGACCCTCACCACTCGAGGGATAATTTGTAATCCAGTAATTTTGGTTCCATAAGGATTATTTTATAGAGCAGCTCAGTTGGGTTCTGAAGGGATTGATACCATATATCCTAAGTAAATAGAGATTAATTTTGAAACGGACAGTACCCCAAAGGTGGCCTAAGTACCTGCTGCATTCAGTCATTTTTCCTTCTTTAAGTTTTTCTTTACTTAATTTCAGTACTAAGGAGAGGGTGGAAAATAAGATGGATGAAAGAAAATGAGGTACAGTAAAAGGAATGCAGCTAGGGGCCAAAAAGAGACTGCAACAAACCTTATGTATGCCTGTGAGAGGAGTTTTAGTGGTTTCCACAACAGGTACAACAGCAGCAACAGAATAGTCAAAAGGTTTGATTCCACTGAAATAACCATCAGCAGGAGGCTTATCAGCAAAAAACTCATGAGATGAAGCCAATTTTCCCACTCCCGCCCCCCTCCCCGCAAAAAATGCCTAACCCATGGGTAACCAAATATACAAAGGGATGGCCCCACTGACTCGCTCAAAGCTACCAGGAACACACAATGAAGTATGTGGACATGCTGAGTGCAAGCTGGGGTCTCACTAGTGATGAGATCTGGACGTACACCTAGGCCATCAATGTTGGAGAGCTGAGAGGAGACAGAAGGTCGAATAGAAAGGGACTGAAAAGGTTTGGAAATGGTTTTCTCCGAGGATACCAGTGAATGCTCTTTGGCCTTCTTGAGGCCATCTTTCCCCAGGTAGAATCAGGCCAAGGGATTCTAATTGTGCTAAAAGGAAAGTGATGTTCAACTGCAAGTAATAAATCTACACCTCCACTTACCACCATTTCATTAACTTTTTTCCATACACTGAGAATACTCCTATATAAAAGATAATGGTTTGTATTCTGGTAAATATAGGAATTGGATACCTATAATCTGATTTCAAACTGGTTCAGTGAATATTTCTCTTGGAACAACAATACTTGCATGAAGAGTAAATACAGTTTTACAATGACTGGTGTTAGTTTTAAATATTTACCACACATTGTACATTAACATTTCCCAATACTGTGGCTACTCTAGCTTGAGGGTTGAAGCTGGATTCCAACCATTTATGAGCAGAGTGAAATGTACTGTAAAAATGTAATGTACATTAATATACAATGTCTAGTGAGGACCATCATTCAAAAGAGAAACATGGCACTGCATTACCATATCTCGTATTGCTTCTGTCATTAATTAAGAAGCACAAACAAAACTTTTTTCATCATGCATGCTCAAAGCCCTTCAAAGTCAATGTATTCAGAATTTTTTATAATAATTGCCTTGAAAATGCTGAATCTAACAAATATGGTTTTAAATGTTTCAGTTTTGCAATAGCCATATGAGGTTAGCTGTTCTGCCAAACCTTTTGGTAAGTTCTATGCGATAACTTCCGCACGGGACTCCAAGGAACGGCTCCCGGTGAATCAAAAGCCACCAAGGGATTGGGGTATCAAAGTATTTCACCCTTTGTTGGTACTGGCCCCATGGGTTAATTACAGTCAACCTCCCCCCCTCCCCAAATAACAGTAAAGTCTTAATAAACAACCCCAAATACTGAAGTAAGCTCTAATTTCCAAAGAAATACCAACGCAGAGTAGTACCTAGATCTATCAATCTTTTCTCTTAAATACTAACATGGACAAAATCCTGCTTGTCAATATACTTCATAACCTCAAAAATAATTTACCGGTCAGTAGTATATTGATTTTAGAAAATAATTTACTTATCAGTTCACTAAAAAAAGAAAAATTTGCTTGTCCACAACACTACATTATTAAAAAAAAATATAAATAGAATACTAAAATGCCCTTACAATTTAAATGGCTTAAGACATACCCTAAACAGGAAAAATTGGCGGGGGTGTGCAAGTTGCCAGCTAGGCCATGTTCCAACAAGTAATCATCACACTACAATAAGAGGAAGTGTAAATGGGTTGGGCACTTTTATTTCCGCAGGTCACAGACTGCAAGGAACAATTCCGCGAATACAAAAGCCACTAAGGATTGAGGTGTCAAATGTATTTTGCCTTGTTTAGTACTGGCCCTTGGGGGTTATTTACAGTTAACCCCCCAAAAATAACGGCAAAGTCCTAATTAGGTAATAAGCAACCTTAATACTATAAGAATCTGTAATTTCCAAAGAAATACCAAACGCGAGTTATTACCTAGATCTGGGTACCACCGATTTCAACAAAGATCTCCTGTCCTAACCCTCCCTTTACCTAACCTATCCTAAGGTACTGTGCCCTACCTAGTCTGGCTATGGGGAGGGTTGGGGCCCGTTTACTCTACACCTTGGCCACCTAAACGAGAGAAAATTTGCCAGGCAGAAAGTTGTGCGCGCGACTAGCCTGACCTATTCTGCAATAAGCAAAATAAATTGAGGTAAGTTTAGGATGACCTAGGCCCACTCAAGCCATGGTGTTAGAGAAGTGTAGCCTAATGAAAATATCGCACAGACCTTCAAGCCTAGTTTCTGCAAAGCAAATGTTACACGCCAGCCAGCGTTGACTCGACCTACGCAACATTTACTACGTTCCCACAACTCTATATTAAAGACAGTTATTATAGACATTCTCCTTAAATGGTTAAATTCAATACACATACTAAATCTACCAGATATTTTGGAATATATAACCTACGTAATCTACGTTCATTCCCATAGGAATAATGGTACACAACTTGAGTTATGGAATAATAAATACGGTAATGCATAAAGTCATTTCATGTGTGCAACTGGCGCATGTGCGGCTACAAAAACAGCCAAATCTATCTTTGAAAGACTTGGGCATTTCCTAATTTTTTTTCATCTGCATGAATCTTTAGGGGCTAATATCAAACGACAGAGTTTGCACTTAACGACACTCACATCCCGAGATGTCTCCTATTCTGTTAACAGTCTTTTAACTGACAGTCTTCCATCCACTCATTTTGTAATGTATGCTATAGCACTGTGGGCTTCTTATGGCACATAAAGTCAAGTTATGACACAAAAATATGGAGGGAGCAACTGATTTCCAGGTCTCGATAAAATCGCATATTTAGGAATGCTGAAGCAACAACAGTTCCGCGCCACTATTGATCGTATATGTTGCAGTGACATTTTATAGGTTCAAGTCAAATGGCAGAAAGCAGTGATACAGTTAACGAAAAAATAAGGCATTCTTATTATGAAGTTGCACATGTTTATTACTTAAGAATTACAAAGTTAAATTCCCAGAAATATACCAAATAGGGCATTAGAAAACTCCAAATGCTGGACTAGCTGTTAATTAAACTTAAAACTCTCTAGCCAAACTACAAAAACAAATATCATATGGCAACACTGCTGTCTGACTATGTTTGCCCAAGGATAAGTGAAACTGTGCTTCCCAGTATTTCTACATACGAAGACTGCGACATCCTTGCGAGTTTGTACATTTTTATCCGTTTCCTTGACACTTTAGGATTTATTTTGATTCCTGTGTATATTTAACAAATTCAAATTTTAAAAAAAAATTATTGATATATAAAAAGAAATACATGAAAAATTAAGGTTAATATTTAATTAGACAGATAAGAAGCAAATTCAATAGGACTGATTATAACAACAGACGAATCTTTCATTTATAAAAAAAAGAAAAAAAGAAAAAAAATGGTTAGCTTATTTCTAACAATTATTTGATAATTAGATTGATTTTGTTAAACTGGATACTGAAAATTGCTCCGTTTAAAACTTGAAATTCAGACTTACAAAGAATATATACTTTTTCCTATTTAAGTTTTTACTCATTGGTGTCAATGTTACAAAAATTCTATGTTTCCGAGGTTCTACGTATGTTCCCCTGGTCCTATGTTTCCCAGGTTCTGTGACATGCATATGCCATATGTTTGCATGTAATGTGCCGCCAAAAAACTCCATACATTCATTCAGGCTTAATATAGACAGAATTAGGTTAAAATGCCAGTTTAACCATAATTCTAAAAAATGTTTCT
>NC_061107.1:4383645-4403645 GCF_015104395.2 Macrobrachium nipponense
AGTAACCAGGCCGGCTTGGCAGACCTTCCGGCCCGCCCCGCCTGCCCTCCAGTACCAGGCCGGTCATTGGCAGACCTTCCGGCCCACCTCCCGCCTGCCCGCATCACCAGGCCGGCTTGGCAGACCTTACGGCCTGCCCGCCTGCCCGCAGTACCAGGCCGGCTTGGCAGACCTTTCCGGCCCGCCCGCCTGCCCCGCAGTACCAGGCCTTCTTTGGCAGACCTTTTGGCCCGCCCGCCTGCCCGCAGTACCAGGCCGGCTTGCCAGACCTTTCGTCCCGCCCGCATGCCCGCAGTACCAGGCTGGGTTGGCAAACCTTTCGGCCCGCCCGCCTCCCGCCCCGCATACCAGGCTGGCTTGGCAGACCTTTCGGCCCGCCTGCCTGCCCGCAGTACCAGGCTGGCTTGGAGACCTTTCGGCCGCCCGCCTGCCCGCAGTACCGGGCCTGCTTCGGCAGACCTTCCGGCCCGCCTGCCTGCCCGCAGTACCAGGCCGGCTTGGCAGACCTTTCGGCCCGCCCGCCTGCCCGCAGTACCGGGCCTGCTTCGGCAGACCTTCCGGCCCCACCTGCCTGCCCGCAGAACCAGGCCTGCTTCGGCAGACCTTCCCAGCCCGCCGCCTAGCCCGCCAGTACCAGGCCAGCTTTGGCAGACCTTTCGGCCCGGAAGCCCACCTGCCCGCAGTACCAGGCTGGCTTGGAAGACCTTTCGGCCCCGCCCCCTGCCTGCCCGCAGTTTACCAGGCCGGCTTGGCAGACCTTTCGGCCCGCCCGCCTGCCCGCAGTACAGGCTGGCTTGGCAGACCTTTCGGCCGCCGCCTGCCCGCAGTACCGGGCCGTCTTCGGCAGACCTTTCCGGGCCCGCCCGCCTGCCCGCAGTACCAGGCCGGGGCTTGCATCCTTTCGGGCCCGCCTGCCTGCCTGCAGTACCAGGCCGGCTCGGCAGACCTTTCGGCCCGCCCGCCTGCCCGCAAGTACCAGGCTGGCTTGGCTGACCTTTCGGCCCCCGCCCGCCTGCCCACAGTACCGGGCCTGCTTCGGCAGACCTTCCCTCCCCCCGCCTGCCTGCCGCAGTACCAGGCCGGCTTGGCAGACCTTTCGGCCCGCCCTCCTGCCCCGCAGTACCAGGCCTGCTTCGGCAGACCTTCCGGCCCGCCCGCCCACCTGCCCTCAGTACCAGGCGGTTAGGCAGACCTCTCGGCCTGCCCGCAGTACCGGGCCTGCTTCGGCAGACCTTCCGGCAGCCCGCCTGCCCGCAGAGTACCAGGCCGGCTTGGCAGACCTTTTGGCCCGCCCGCCTGCCTGCAGTACCAGGCCGGCTTGGCAGACCTTCCGGCCCGCCCGCCTGCCCGCAGTACCAGGCCGGCTTGGCAGACCTTCCGGCCCTCCCGCCTGCCCGCAGTACCAGGCCGGCTTGGCAGACCTTTCGGCCAGCCCGCCTGCCCGCAGTACCAGGCCGGCTTGGCAGACCTTCCGGCCCGCCCGCCTGCCCGCAGTACCAGGCCTTCTTCGGCAGACCTTTTGGCCGCCCGCCTTGCCCGCAGTACCAAGGCCGCTTGCAGACCTTTCGTTCCCGCCCGCCTGCCCGCAGTAGTACCCAGGCCTGCTTCGGCAGAACTTTCCGGGCCCGCTCGCCTTCCCGCAGTAACCCAGGCCGGCTGGCAGACCTTTCGGGCCCGCCCGCCTGCCCGCAGTACCAGGCCTGGCTTGGCCAGACCTTTCGGCCCGCCCGCCTGGCCCGCAGTACCAAGGCTGGCTTGGCAGACCTTCCCGGAGCCTGTCATGCCCCGCAGTACCAGGGCCGGCTTGGCAGACCTTTCAGCACGCCCGCCCGGCCCGCAGTACCGGGCCTGCTTCGGCAGACCTTTCCGGGCCCCACCTGCCTGCCCGCAGTATCCAGGCCTGCTTCTGCAGACCTTCCAGCCCGCCCGCCTGCCCGCAGTACCCAGGCCAGCTTGGCAGACCTTTCGGACCGCCCGCCCTGCCCGCAGTACCAGTGGCTGGCGACCTTCGGCCCGCCCTGCCTCTCCCGCAGTTACCAGGCCGGCTTGGCAGGACTTTTCAGCCCGCCCCTTGCCCGCAGTACCAGGCTGCTTGGCAGACCTTCGGCCCTACCGCCCTGCCCGCAAGTACCGGGCCTCTGCTTCGGCAGACCTTCCGGCCACCCCCTGCCCGCCGAGTACCAGGGCTGGCTTGGCAGAACTTTCGGCCCGCCCGCCTTGCCCGCAGAGTTACCGGGCCTGCTCCGGCAGACCTTCCGCCCCGCCCAGCCTGCCCGCCCCGTACCAGGCCGGCTGGCAGACCTTTCGGCCCGCCTGCCTGCCTGCAGTACCAGGCCGGCTTGGCAGACCTTTCGGCCCGCCCGCCTGCCCGCAGTACCAGGCTGGCTTGGCAGACCTTTGCGGACGCCCGCCTGCCCACAGTACCGGGCCTGCTTCGGCAGACCTTCCCTCCCGCCTGCCTGCCCGCAGTACCAGGCCGGCTTGGCAGACCTTTCGGCCCGCCCCTCCTGCCCGCAGTACCAGGCCTGCTTCGGCAGACCTTACCGGCCAGCCCACCTGCCCTCAGTAACCAGGCCGGTTAGGCAGACCTCTCGGCCTGCCCGCTAGTACCGGGCCTGCTTCGGCAGACCTTCCGGGCCAGCCCTGCCTGCCCGCCAGTACCAGGCCGGTTGGCAGACCTTTTGGCCCGCCAGTGACCGCAGTACCAGGCCGGCTTGGCAAGACCTTTTCCGGCCCGCCCGCCTGCCTGCAGTACCAGGCCGGCTGGCAGACCTTCCGGCCCTCCCGCCTGCCCGCAGTACCAGGCCGGCTTGGCAGACCTTTCGGCCAGCCCGCCTGCCCGCAGTACCAGGCCGGCTTGGCAGACCTTCCGGCCCGCCCGCCTGCCCGCAGTACCAGGCCTTCTCGGCAGACCTTTTGGCCCGCCCGCCTGCCCGCAGTACCAGGCCGGCTTGGCAGACCTTTCGTCACGCCCCCTGCCCGCAGTACCAGGCCTGCTTCGGCAGACTTCCGGACCCCGCTCGCCTTCCGCAGTACCAGGGCCGGCTTGCCAGACCTTTCACGCCCGCCCTGCCCGCCCCCAGTACCAGGCTGGCTTGGCAGACCGTTTCGGCCCGCCCGCCTGCCCCCGCCAGTACCAGGCTGGCTTGGCAAAGACCTTCCGGCCCGCCTGCCTGCCCGCAGTACCAGGCCGGCTTGGCAGACCTTTCAGCCCGCCCGCCTGCCCGCAGTACCGGGCCTGCTTCGGCAGACCTTCGGGCCCACCTGCCTGCCCGCAGTACCAGGCCTGCTTCGGCAGACCTTCCAGCCCGCCCGCCTGCCCGCAGTACCAGGCCAGCTTGGGCAGACCTTTCGGCCCGCCGCCTGCCCACGCAGTACCAGGCTGGCTTGGCAGACCCTTTCGGCCCGCCTGCCTGCCCGCAGTACCCAGGCCGGCTTGGCAGACTTTTCGGCCCCGCCCGCCTGCCCCGCAGTACCAGGCTGGTTTAGGCAGCCTTTCTGCCCGCCCTCCTGCCCGCAGTACCGGGCCTGCTTCGGCAGACCTTCCGGCCCACCCGCCTGCCCGCAGTACCAGGCCGGCTTGGCATACCTTTCGGCCCGCCTGCCTGCCTGCAGTACCAGGCTGGCTTGGCAGACCTTTCGGCCCGCCCGCCTGCCCGCAGTACCAGGCTGGCTTGGCAGACCTTTCGGCCCGCCCCCCTGCCCATAGTACTGGGCCTGCTTCGGCAGACCTTCCGGCCCGCCTGCCTGCCCGCAGTACCAGGCCGGCTTGGCAGACCTTTCGGCCCGCCCGCCTGCCCGCAGTACCAGGCCTGCTTCGGCAGACCTTCCGGCCCGCCCACCTGCCCTCAGTACCAGGCCGGTTAGGCAGACTTTTCGGCCTGCCCGCAGTACCGGGCCTGCTTCGGCAGACCTTCTGACTGCCCGCCCGCCTGCCCACAGTACCAGGCCGGCTTGGCAGACCTTTCGGCCCGCCTTCCTGCCCGCATTACCGGGCCCGCTTCGGCAGACCTTCCGGCCCGCCCGCCTGCCCGCAGTACCAGGCCTGCTTGGCAGACCTTTCGGCCTGCCCGCCTGCCCGCAGTACCGGGCCTGCTTCGGCAGACCTTCCGGCCCGCCCGCTTGCCCGCAGTACCAGGCCTGCTTGGCAGACCTTTTGGCCCGCCCGCCTGCCTGCACCGGGCCTGCTTCGGCAGACCTTCCGGCCCGCCCGCCTGCCCGTACCAGGCTGGCTCGGCAGACCTCCTGGCCCGCCCGCCTGCCCGTACCGGGCTGGCTCGGCGGGCCTGGCCCGCCGTCCTTGCAAACAGAAACCCTGTGGTTAGTCTTAGAATCAGAATATGCCACTGAATCCTTTCAATTCTCCTGGGGCTTCTCTCAATCCTCTCTGCGCCTTCTTTTGGCACTCCACTATTCTTCTCTGAATCTTTGCTGCTTCTCCTGGCACTGGCAAGTCCACCAATCTTCCTTGAATCCTATACTCCCTCTCTTGGCCCTCCACCAATCTCTCATTTTCCTCAACGTTTCTATTATCCCTCCATTTTCCTTTCTCTTTCAGGAATCAATAAAACTCTTTAGAAAACATTTTGACTTATTTATTTCTCTCCACATTTCTTTTCCTTCAACAATTAACAAAGCAAACTTATTACAAATAAACATCAAACTATCCATACAGTATAGTTAAAAACTTTCATGAGATAAGTAACCTTTAGTTTTCTCAAAGCTAAAATAAACTATTGCAGATGACTCCTAAGATCCATAATGGTCATAAACTAAAATCTATAGTAAAAGATGGATTTATGAAAGAAGTCGTTTAAACTCGAGTTAAACTCGTATTATTATGTATATAACAAATATTACTGTAAAAGAATTATTGTGTACATGAAAAATTGTCATTTTCGTAAATAAACTTTATTTATTTAAATTAACAAAATTTTCCGTACAATATTCATTCTCTAATTTTTCAAATCTGATCCGTCTTCGTGAGTCCAGCTTAGACTAAATCGTGCCATTCCTTGAAGATGGATAGCTGATCCAGCACTTCTCCAGGCATCTGTAATTCCCCTGAAGGTTTTTGAGCTTGCAAACCAATTTCTCCTTCGCTCCTCGCATCTGTCTAGCTGGTCCTTCAGTTCGGCCTGTACACCACCAGTCTCCCTCTCCAGCGAATAGATTGGCGACGATTTCCTTCCTCAAAAAAGGCATGTCAGCTCGTTCCTCTGGGTTACGCAGCCTGATCTTACACTGGGGTCCACCCTTTTCCTTTGCCATGTCTTCCACTTCATTCTGCAGGCGCTGGAACCTCACATCGACGTCCTTCCTGCCGGATTCGCGCTTTTCGGTTGCGTCGTTTTCTTCCTGGATGAGCCTCGCCATCCGCGCCGCTTCTTCGGTCTATAGTTGCAGGACTTTCTCCTTCTGTCGTAGGAGTTTCTCTTGCCTCTCACCCTGGCACTTTACCTCTGCCAACTACACAGTCACATAGGGCATCGTTTCTCTGCCGTAAATTCCTTTGTCTTGTCCATCAGCTGCTGATTTTCTTCTGTCTTCAGGATCTTGTTTCGAGCTGCTGTTTTTTTCCCCTTCGGTCCTCTGTTGCAGCTGAAGAATTATCCTGTCCAAGTTCACCTGCTCTCTCTCTGGCACTGGATGGTGTCTCGCAAGGCTGCAATTCTCTCGTTCAGTTCCTTTTCCTTGGGCTCTTCACCTCCATCATCAGTCGTCAGGAGAACCTCACCAGTGATAGGCATTCATAGTAAATACGATGATTATTCCTGGACAACAACGTCCCAACAACACCTGGAAGCCATCTCTGAATCGTGTTACCCAGTTATATACTCTCCTCTCTCGATTTTTCGTTGGTTTTCTATATTCCACGAGAGATACTTCGATTTTATCAAAACATAGCAGGAAATATTCTGAAAATAATTTAACTATGCCTTGTCTCTTGGTGTTTATAAATTGCTGAATCTCTCTCAGGATTTTTTGCAGTACGTATCTTTTTTGTCTGATCTCTTACTTACTTATATCAGTCATTATTACAAAAATAAAAACACTTGTTGATATAAATAATTTAATTTATAGATCACTTGTCAATGCCAGTCTTATTATTAATAATACTAATAATTTCAGATCTATTTTAAATGTATTATGATATAAACAGAAATGACTAGATTGAATAATGTGTACTACTAATTTTACTTCAACATAGATGTCATAGAGGACAAGATATTGTCATGGAAAATTAACAGAGTACACTCCAATATAGCGAGGTGGGCATTGTGATACAAAGCTAGCTCTCTCTCTCTCCACCCTTTGCAATGGCGGCATGCAGCTGCCCACGGCGATTTCGCGCATGTCCATTCCATGTTTATAGTTCCATGGTGATATACTAATCAACTTTAATCTCTCTCTCTCTCTCTCTCTCTCTCTCTCTCTCTCTCTCTCTCTCTCTCTCTTGAGTAATGAAACGAATATGTTTCAAGACCACGTTAATTTCTTATTCGGGAGTTACATATTAACCATCAAATACAGTGTTTAATCTCCCGCCTTCTCCACATCCAAGGACCAGTTAGTATAATATAATTAACCTCACATCAATTCACGCTCTGTGGACTTGAAGCTTTCAGATTTAAATCATCGTTTCGTTTTTATACCGACTTATCCCAAAATTCCCCACTTTACTCTGTGAGTAATTTAGTACTTACAATTTTCTTCAGTGACTCACTCCATTAGTGAGTCAGTTTTTCTTTCGTAAATAGCTCACTGCATACAGTACAGGTTTTCTTTGGCATGTGTCTTTATACCTATAGTTTTCCTTGTGAATAACTCACTACCTAAGCTTTCCTCCCAAGAGTAACTCTCTACCAACAATTTTACTTCTTAAAGTAATTCACTACCTACGGTTTTTCTTAGTGAGTAACCCATTACCTACAGTTTTCTTTGGTGAGTGACTCCTGTTATTATTATTTCGGGAACTCGGTACCCATAGTTTTTCTTTGGTGAGTAACTCACCAAAGATAATTAATACCATCGTCTCAATTTCATTATTTGCAATTAACATAGGCCCTAGCCTCTTCATATAACAGCAACATAAAAACAGACTGTGATGATATTATTTTAACTTACTCGATCAGATTTTTCAATTTCCGCGCTGCCTATATGTGAGCATATGTATGTATGTATGTTTGTATGTATGTATGTATGTATGTATGTATGTATGTATGTATATACATTTACCATCGTGTACATTATGGGTCTGCATACAAGGAGGATTGCTGCACGCTACGCGGGATAATAAACAGAGGCGTAACCCCAAAAGCCCCTTACCACAAAATAAGCCTCAGGATATATAGTAAGCCCAACCTTGTAGCAGCCTTAATAATGAAGAACAGCACCGCTCCGGGGGGGCCGAAGGAGATGTGCACTAATGTAGTTTACAAATTTACTTGTCCAGAGGAGATGTGTAAATCTGCTGGCTCAGAGAAATCAAGGGACCATCACTCAACATTACATAGATGTACACGACAGGAAGCCATCTCTACAAGAGCTCATAGAAGGCATACAGGTCGTGCACAGATAAGACAACTACGGTCGCCTCGTAATAACGGAAGCGGTGAGCATCGCTATTCAGAAGCCGACATTGAACGTCCAACAAGAATCGGACCATATACTACCCTCCAGCAGGAGAAGGAATACGTATGCCAACAGGGACCAGACAATGACCCCAACCCACCGAGAACATCGCGCCCCTTAGAAGACATGAGAGGACCCAGCGTCAGCGAAAGCCAAGTAACATCCTTGCTCAGGTCGCTGAGACCCCGCCCAACACGAATCTGCAGCCGTTAACCAACGTAGACCATTTGGACACACACACACACATGCTCAATCACTCAAATTTAAATCATACACATTTCTGTAAAATTATCTCTTGTACCTTTATGCATGTTATAAAATATATACATATATTTTTATTCCTGTATTTAGATTTCTATATTCATTTTCATTCCTGTATGTAATTTTGTCATTTTTATCTAAAACCAACATGTAACATATTAAATTCTAAACATACATTTAGGGAAACTCTAGCACATGGCATTGTATTTTGAATATGTTTTTAACCACTGTTTAAACTTTCACTTTTATTGTCACAGTACATATGTCCTTATGTTCTTTGTATCCAAAACAACGCCCTTAAGCTGTTAATCCCTAGACTAACCAGTACCCATACCTCAAGGTCATCCCACTAACCCTCATGATGGAAATAAATAGGCCGAAGGTCAGATTGTAAGTCAGTAGTCGCTTGATAATGCCATAAGGCGAAACAGCTGTCGCGACAAAATTCAATAAATGGAAGAAGGAAGTCTGCGAATTTTCCACCACATATTGACGAACGAGAATCGGAAAAAACTTCGTCGGTATGAAGATACCTGCAAGAAAGTTATTGATGCCACTAAAGCAATTGCTTTTAACGAAAATTGTATTAGAGAAAAACTATGCCTAAAATATATATATATATATATATATATATATATATATATATATATATATATATATATATATATATATATATATATATAGCTATATATATATATATATCTATGTATATATATATATATATGATATATATGAGTATATATATATATATATATAATATATATATAGATATATGATATATATATATATATATAGATATATATATATTATATATATTATATATATATAGATATGATATATTATATATAGATATATATCTATATATATATATATATATATATAGATATCTATATATATATATATATAATATATATAAATATATATATATATATATATAATATATATATATATATATATATATATATATATATCTGATATCTATATATATATATATATATATATATATATATATATATATATATATATATATTATATATATATATATATATATATATATATATATATATATATATTGTATTAGAGAAAAACTATGCCTAAAATATATATATATATATATATATATATATATATATATATATATATATATATATATATATATATATATATATATATATATATATATATATATATATATATATATATATATATATATATATATATATATTGTATATCATATATATATATATATATATATATATATATTATATATATATATATATATATATATATATATTGTATATATATATATATATATATATATATATATATATATATATATATAATATATATATTTTAGGCATAGTTTTTCCTCTAATACAATTTTCGTTAAAAGCAATTGCTTTAGTGGCATCAATAACTTTCTTGCAGGTATCTTCATACCGACAGAAGTTTTTTCCGATTCTCGTTCGTCAATATGTGGTGGAAAATTCGCAGACTGAAGTCGTAGGTTGGTGTCAGGTATTGGTCATTCGTTCTTCTCCTTCTCCTTTGGATGGTTAGGTGAGAACTGGTTTTCTTTTTTACTTTATACTATTTTTAAGTTGTATTATTTCTAATTATTGTAAATTTATTTTTTCTTCCGAACTGGTCTCTTTTGTACTGTATACTTTTTTTTTTAATTTGTATTCACTTATTTCTTGTAATTTTTTTCGTTTATCTATCTATCTATCTATCTATCTATATATATATATATATATATATATATATATATATATATATATATATATATATATATATATATATATATATATATATATATATATATATATATATCTATATATATATATATATATATATATATATATATATATATATATATATATATATATATATAATATATATATATATATATATATATATATATATATATATATATATATATATATATCTATATATATATATATATATATATATATATATATATATATATTGTATATATATATATATATATATATATATATCTATATATATATATATATATATAATATATATATATATATATAGATATATATTACGAAATTCACGACAAATAATGGCAGGGTTCGTCTGGTTGATAATACGAAAGATATTTTCGATTACTCGGGGAGTAAGCCCTACAAACTACTTTGTTGTTATTGTTGAGGGGTAGGAAAGGTTTTTGGAAGAGTCTGAAATGGTCTGATAAAAGTGTTTCGCGTTGAGTTTACGATCCAGAAATTTCAGAAAAGGCTATTTATGATTTATTTATTAGAATAAAAATTTCAAAAATAAATCATGTGTATGTTAAACAGTACAGCAAAACTATTTCTGATACAATATAGCGTAGTTATTTTAATTTCCGCTAATGAAACAAGGCTAAATTTGTCCGTAGATTTTAGCACGTTTTAATTTACATCCAAAATGTTAGGAATGTAACGTTTACAACTTATATGCGTGAGGGGAAAATCTTGCAAGCGTCCCGAGTCAGCTGGAGGTAGGATCACGCCTCGTTTGCATTATTAATACCGTAACTAAATGCGAAACATAATTCTGGAGAGGAGAGGAATGAAGGTGATATGTTAACTGTGAATTTATGACAGTTGAATTTATGATGGTGTTAGTATAAACTAGATTCACATATTTGATTTCTAATATGACTGTCACTGCCGAGCGTATGGAATTAATATATGTTTCGAATGGCTCTGTTGTTTCAAATGTACGAATTCACGAGTTTATCATATGAATGGACAATATATGAATTCACGAGTTTATCGCACGAATGGGCAACATAAAAATTCACGAATTTATCGCACGAATGGGTAATATACGAATTCATGAGTTTATCATATGAATGGGTAATATACAAATTCATGAGTTTATCATACGAATGGGCAATATAAGAATTCACGAGTATACACAATGATGTTACAGAAGAATGAATGAATTGATAAATACTTGACACCACGATTCGTAAGTTCCATGCATGGACAATGCTGTGTTAGTGCACCTCATAAGGTGCACTGTAGGCATTACGAAATGTTCTTTGCAGCTTGCCTCTGGCCCCTAGCTGCATTCCTTCCATTCCTTTTACTGTACCTCATTTCACACTCCCTTTCTTCCATCTTACTTTCCACCCTCTCCTATCAGTGGTTTCATAGTCCTTCTGCTTTGAGGTTTTCTTCCTGTTACACCTTTCAAACCTTTTGCTGCTAATTTCCGTTTCAGCGCTGAATGACCTCATTTGTTCCAGTGCTTGGCCTTTGTCCTACATTCTGTACTGAATTCAATTCGGATATTTCTGATTCCCATAAAAATAGATTATTCTTATTCATATACTGTTTCATGGGACTTTTTATCTTCATATTTTACTGTATTATCTCAGTTAAAGACATTCACATATGTATTGCCCCCCTTATTCCCTAAACTACACAAACTGGGAACTCTTACCTGTTGCCAACGGTGCCCTGTCTGTAAGATGTCACGAGGCTTATTAAGACTGCGTAAATATAAAAAAATACTATTTATTTCCCAAAGCAATTAGTTATAACAAAGAACAAAATGATTAACAAGTCATAATGGCATAAACACCCAAATCTACCCACAAAGAAACCAGTATGATAAAATTCTACCCTCCTGACTAAGGTTACACTCTCAAACCCCAAAAAGTCATATTGTCTAGTATTAGTCAGGTTAGAGATTCCCGTTTCTAATCAACCATGGAATCGGACCCATCTTTTCGATGGGCGTTTTCTCCCGACACTCGGAGCAACCACTTGACGTTATCTCATTTGCACAAAGAATGCGTCTTCCACAAGTACCCTGAACCAGTAGGCCTGTATTAAGCGAACAAACGAATGTACATACCTCACAAACGGGGGAACGACCTCTGAGACAAGTTGCTTGTTCAGCAAATACCTTTTTCTCCAATGTGAACTTGCAGCGTACCACCTATTGTCTCTAGGCGAGTAGAGCTATGTGACTTTACTATCATACAAAACATTTTAAACATATTATTAGCCATTCCCCCTCTTTTCACCTCCTAGAGGAGCTCGGCTACCCCATGCTAGCTCCTGCCTAGCACCAGATACACAAGCGTCTTACAATATATATAAAACCAGAGGTTGGCTCAAAAAAGAAAATAATGCACTCCCGTCGCACACCATATCGGCAACTAATGCCCAATGTATCAATTTACCACATGACTCAGAGCCACCTCCGTTGCCGGAGCACTTGTGCTTCGTCGAATGCATAAAAGTTTAAGGACTCCAAGCACAGAAATGGCGATCAGTATAGCGCCTAACATGATCATTACTATTGGTAGAGTATAACGGTCATCGAAAAAAAAAAAAAGGTTCATCTTCACCACTATCTTCGAGTGGCGGGACTGTAACGGACTCCACTGTAGGCGGGATTCGAACCGCCTTATGGCTTCCATGTAGGTGTCGGCGAAACACCTTTATCGACGAGTTGTAGACACGCCGACTAAGTACCATGAAGAAGTCTGTAAGAATCCTGCAGGAGCTGTCAAACAGCTGGGATCCCTGTAGAACAAGCGAATTGTTGTAGACGCAGGTCGAGTACGTAACCCAACTCGAAACAACTCAGCACGCGCCATTATTCAGCGTCTGCGACCCTCGTGAGTGTATCCAACACCCTCCCGTCGCGAAACTGTAGATTCGACGTTTTCTACTGAAGTAACGTGGTCACCACCCCGTTATTCTATGCAGGTGCTACTCGCACCTGCCTCATCGAAGACTGTAGACTCCTGATTTATCCCAGAAATTATATCGAAGACACATGGTGCTAGGAAAATTCGGTCCCAGAAGATTCGGTCCTTGAAAATTCAGTCCTGAAATCTCATTCTCAGAAAATTCGGTCCCGGAAAATTTCTAAAATCTAAATAACCAAGCCCAATATAACCTTTCTGAAAATAAGGCATATAAATACATGGAAAATATGATGTTAGAAGAAATGAAAATCTTTTATTTCTATCAATAACTTTAATGACTCGTTTGGTTTAGAGATCAATCGTTTAGCATTCCAGACTAGAAATTTTACAAAGATCAACAAGAGCGTGAGAACTTTGTGAGCCTGGGATTTGTTTACAAACTGTAAACAAAAGGGTACGTGGTGTTAAATGATGTTTTTAGGTAGTTTTGTCATATAGGACTTTAAGCACTTGTAATGGTATTTGAGAAAGATAATTTGTGTACTTTCATTAACATTCATTGACACCGCCTATATATAAAAAACGGTGACATTTGTAACTCAGTTTTTAGTCACTCTTCTTCCAGATTAAGCACAATTTTCCTATTTGAAGAACCCCATCATGGCTGCAAAATATTTTATAAGTGAAAAAAACAAAGACAATACCAGTCAAGAGATACGAGAATAAAAAATCTTGTAGAATCATATGATGGTGAAGATAAATTAGCTTTCCTTAAGGCTATTGCTCATTCATTGCATTAATTTTTCTTTTTATGTTTTGATAGTTTAAACATTAGTTTTCTTATAATTTCTAAACTTCTACTGATTTATTTTAAATGGAATTTACGTATTTCAGGGTTTCATAAATTTGATAAAAAGAAATATTATGTATGACTTAAATAATCGATTAAGCATGTGTTTTTATACATACTTTTTAAAGTTTTATTGATTTATTTTACTCTGCATTTTCCTAAATTATGTTTTGATTTCTTTAGTAAAAGGAATATTATGTATAACTTTAATGATGGTTTAAGCATGAGTTCTTTATGTATTTATTGATAAGAAGGAACTTGTTACTTTATATTTTTTTGCTTTTTAAACTTCTATGCATTTACAGTATTTTTTCTGATATGGGACCGAATTTTCCGGGACCGAATATTCTGGGACCCAATTTTCTTGATTTTGTGCACAATATGCTATATTTTATATTATACTGTATAGGTTTTTTGTTGAAGAAACATACCTTTTTTTACACTTTTATTAATAAAACTCTAATTCTATACTTTGTTTAATTTTTTCATCAGTTAGATCACGATTTCATTGTCAGTATATAAATAATTTCTAGGACCAAATTTTCTGAGACCGAACTTTCTGGGACCGAACTTTCTGGGACCGAAATTTCTGGTCACCGAAGACATGTCATCCTTTGCCAAGGCAGTCCACAAAAATGCCATTCGTGTGTAGACTTGACTCAACCTCTGGTACTGTAGAACGAAGTAGTCTCCCTTGCCATCCTCACGTAGAGTTGGGAATTCTCCAAAGTCATTGTGTGTCCGTATTTAAAAGGTCTACATGGTCATAAAATAACTAAAGTCTTGTTTTACCCCACAAATTCGCCACTAATTAATATATTCAATCTACTAATCAAATATTAAATAAAGAAAAATTCCTCGCTAAACCAAATATAATCTTTACCTACTGAATTCTCACAAATAATCCCATATCTGACAAACACACTATCAAAAGAGAACTCATAAAGTCTAACAGTAAAAACCCCTTTATGGTTTATATAACTAGCCTCCATAAAATATAATGCCGAACACCCCTTCTATCCAACTCACATACCCTGACAAATTATATCTTCTATCTAAAAGAAAAATACTATTTAGAGCTTAACCCTCATTGCAACATCTCTCGTAAGAAAAGAAAAAAAAAAAAAAAGAAAAATAAGATAATACAACAATGATAAGTGAACCTTCCCCTCCCCATTACACAGCGCACATAAGAGAAAAGAAAA
This sequence comes from Macrobrachium nipponense, assembly GCF_015104395.2. NCBI lineage: Eukaryota > Metazoa > Arthropoda > Malacostraca > Decapoda > Palaemonidae > Macrobrachium > Macrobrachium nipponense. Next base: position 4,398,284 of record NC_061107.1, read on the forward strand.
AGAAAACTGTCAGTTGTTTAATCTTCTCGGACGACGTTAAGAAAAGAAAAAAAACATATATATAATTCAACATCTTTTCCCAAAACGGAATGTGTACCGTTACAGAATCTGCTAGCGCAGCAACCCTATCGACTAGAAAAGACCAGAAAAAAAAATCACCTTACATGACACGTTCTCGTGAAATGCCATAATCAGCATCTCCGAAAACAGTGCAAATCCCCGAGTAATCAATTCCAAAGGGAAGATTCGCAACAGGATTCCTTACAGCAACCTTAGCAAAAAAGAAACCCACCTATGAACACGTCAGGTGCTTCGCATTGCAGCATATTCAGACTCGCAACGCTAGAAACTCGTGATTCTCAAAAAAAAAAAAAATTTTATTACTGAACTTCGTGAGCACACTCCGGAGAACCATCTCATTATACATAAACCATCATCTTAATAATAATACCACTCAGATGATATAAATAATTCCTCTATTTAATTACTGACCCCACGCTAAAAAGACAATCCGTTTCTCAGCTAAAGCAAAAATTTGCCGAAAAATATTAACCCCGAAATCTTACGCCAAAACGCCGCAGACTTACTTATATTAAGAGAAAAAAAACATTAGAAGGAAATAAAGGAGAAGGAGAAGAAAAAAAATTAATGCAATTGCGCGATCATATATTAATTGCCACAACCAATTCTTTTCAATTTCGAGATATGTGTTAGCGTCGACTGACCTGTTCGTTCATTTAAAACTACAAACTTATTTCCAATTTTCTCTTCAATGACTTTAAAAGGACCTTCAAACTTCGGGCCTAGTTTGTAATTTAACTCATTTCTCACATTAAGTTTTAAAAATACCTTATCACCGACATTGATCTTGGGATCAGATGATTTACTAATACTCTTCTGAACCATATCTCTGGTTGTGGATTCGAGATTACGGCTGAGACATGCGTGTCTCTCTCTCGCTGTGGATATCAGCGCTTCAACCATATCCTCCCCCTGGTGAGCCGTAGTTAACAAATCAAATGTGCCTCGCGCTGGATAACCAAACAAAGCTTCAAAAGGGGACATTTTAATTGAATCGCTAACCATGGTGTTAATGCTATGTCTAACAACGTTAATATATCTGTCCCAATTTCATCATTACCACCTACCGTTTTTCCGAGCGCTTCGAGCACTTTCCTGTTTGCTCGTTCGCACAACCCATTAGCCTCGGGTCTGTATGGAATAATTGTTACTTTCTGTATTCCCATGAATTCAGCTAAACACTCCAAGGTTTTGTTCACAAATTCCCTCCCATTGTCGGTTAATAGAACTTCGGGTGAGCCATATCTGCAAACGATACCATTGAAAAACGCTATGGCTACTTCTTCGGCCGTTTTATGCTTAAGTGGGAAAATTTCTACTATCCTTGTAAGTTCATCTATTATCACTAGCAAGTACTTGTTCGCATATCTAGACTCACAAAAATTCCCTAAGACACCCATATGTATTCTCTGAAAAGGCCTACTCGGTATAGGATACGATCCTAATTTGCACGACGTTGTCCTAGCAAGGCTTACATGCGTTGCACACCGCACAATTCCTTATGAAATTTTCCACATCTTTACCCATATTTTTCCAAATGTATTTAGCCCGAACTTCATCATATGTTTTTTCTATTCCCAAGTGAGGACTACCGAACCTGCAATGAACTATATCTAAAACCACTGGAATAAGTACTTTCGGAATTACGATCTGTGTCGTATCTCCTTACTTTCACTGGTTCTCAACTTATATTTAATTTTCCTAACCAACAGATTTCCTTCTAACTCCAAACCCGAAAAAGGCAAGCTATAACGTTTCTTGACTAATTCCCCTCTCAGAAATGCTTTTGCATCTGCTAAAACCTCGTCTTCATCTTGCCTTAGCTCTATGAGAGGTATATCCCATTGTATGGCTTCGCTAGTGACCTGCGCGACTTGGAAACCTTCCGCGTCATGAAAACTACTGCTGAGAGCATCAGCAACAACATTAAATTTGCCCTCTATATATTTGAGCTTTGCATCAAAATCTCTGATAGTTAGAAACCATCGAGCTCTTTTGGGAGACAAATCGGGTTTATTAAAAAGATCGAGTAATGGTTTGTGGTCTGTAAGAACTTCTACTTTATTCCCCATCAGTAACATTTTAAAATGAACTAAGCTCGACACTATTGCAAAGGCTTCCTTATCTATGGTAGCCATGGACTTCTCGTTGCTGCCTTTTGTCCTGAACTTCCTGCTATAAAAAGCTATAGGGTGAAATTTCCCATGAAACTTTTGCATAAGGCATGCACCTATACCTTCCTGGCTTGCATCAGTCACTAATGTAAAAGGTTCCTTAAAATCTGGAAACTTCAAAACCGAGGGATTCATTAGCGCATCTTTAAGCTTTTGAAAACTCTCCTCCTGGGGTTCCTTCCATTGAAATTGAACGTCTTCCCGCAACACATCAGTTAGGGGAGCTTCTATATTAGAAAACCCTTTTACGAACTTCCTGAAGAAACCTGCGATACCCAGGAATGACTTAATCTCTTTCTTTGATCTGGGGGTGCGAAAATTCGCTATTGCTTTGACTTTATCGTCATTTACTCTAACCCCTTCCGTTGCGATCAGGATGTCATCCATATACACAAAAACATTTTTGCCCAATAACCCGTGCAAAACTGTGTTCACCAACCTGGTAAAAGTCACGGACTGCCCAATAAACCGAAAGGCATTCGTGTAAATTCATAGTGTCCCTTGTGCACTGAAAAGGCGGTATATTCCTTGCTACTCTCGCTGAGAGGGACCTGTAAGAAACCTTGCGCCAAATCAATTGAGCTATAAATATTATGTCCCCCAATTTCGACAAAAAGATCTGGTATGCACGCGACTGGGTAGCGGCCAAGGATCGTTTTCTCCGGACCGAACCGTCCTTCTTAGGTACCGCTAACAAGGGAAAGTTGTAAGGAGACACACTGGGTCTAATGATTCCTTCTTCTTCCCATCTATTAACCTCTTTCTCTACCTGTTCTCTGATTTTGAAAGGTATGCGATATGCAGGAATATAAATAGGTTTTGAGTTGTTCTCCAAATTTACCTTATGCTCTAACACATTAGTCAACCCCAATTTATCACCTTGCAAGGCTACCGTATCCCCAAACTCTGCCAAGAGCCCGCTTATCGCTTCAACGTGTTCGCTATAATCCGCATTAGCCAAATGTTTTCTGAATGTTTGTTTCCTTGATTGTATTTCTGCCTCCGAAAACTCAGGTTTCCCCTCTACGATAGCCACAGAACCACTATCACAATTCCAATCTTGGAAATCCAATATATATGTGTTTTTCTGGTATCTCTAGCTGTATCATTACAGTTTAATAGCTCTACCCACGTAACCCCATTCTTGCATACACTGTTCACCGATGCCGTGCTAACAACTCCTCTGAGCTTTTCGCTGTTTTCAATAACACACATCTGGGGGTTTTCTCATTTCCTTCAATTTAACTTTTACCATAATCTTGGAACCTGGTAGTAACATAATATCTTCAAATAAAACACCTCTATATTTGTGGTTAGTATCTCCCCTTGCCACCGACCCATACAAATTACCACCCTCAGTATTATCCCCAGCATTGTTAGTATCAGAAATAACATCCATATTTGTATCATCACCAGCATTCTTAGTATCATTGTTACCACTATGAACTCTGATAGAACCCCCGTAATCATCTCCCATATCGCCAACGTGTGCATTACCTTTCCCCACAACACTTGTATCACCACTATTAATACCACCGAGAACCTCTCCTCTTTCAATAACCTCCATGTCCTCCATTCATATGGTATGAGATAACCCATTTTCCCGATTGTTATCCCATTAGCACCCGCATGGATCAAAATCTTGTGTCTTCTACAAGCAGGATGACCCAATAAGATTTAAACTAAGGCAATTCCTTTTATTACCAAAAAAGGCTCTGTTAACACTCTGTCACCGAGAGCAAACTGTATTTGAACACAACCCAGGGTGTTTAATCTATGGGCTTGCACATCACACACCGTCTCCGTTGAGGGCTGCAAAGGGTAATTGGAGAACATGGATTGATACAAATTATAGTCCATTAGATTTATTGATGCCCCGGTGTCTATAAAAACTGGGATATCCACATCCCCTACTGTTCCATAGACTATAGGCTTGGGCTCTGGGGCGTCCACCACGAGACCACAATGGCATGTACCAATCACCTGTACCCTTTTTGTTGATCGGCCTTCCAAAAATTTCGCCGATCCCTTTGCCCTCTGGTTTGACCTGCCTGGGAAGTTCTCACATTATAATTACCGGAACCCTGAGGTGCAGGCCTCGCATCTCTCCATATCTAAGATGGACAAGACTGCCAATAATGCTCAGTACTTTTACACATTCCACAATATTTAACCCTACACAATTTCTTTGGATGTCCTGGTTTATTGCAGTTGAAACAACGCAACTGCTGTTACTTTTGATCGATCGATCTTTTGTTATACTCAACTTTTGCACACAGACGATGAGGAGAAAGTTCCATCTCCATATGACCGTAAACCGAATTCACATACACCGCAAACATGCGCGAACTGCGAAACACTTTAATATGTCGAAAATTAAACTTTTTCTCCCGACATTTTTTTTTAAACACCTTTATTCCGTAATCTCAAGAAATCAACTGACTTGGCTTGGGAGAGGAAGACTGTCTGAGGAACAGCTTCTCTCTGTCGAATCAGCAGTAATGACCCTGATTTGCCTGTGACATGATTAATAACCCCTTTTCCCACCAAAAAAAAAAAGACGAAACACCCTATTTCTAACTGGTCTGAGGCACCAGTCTCTTCGGAGTGTACCTACAGCATGAAAAATATATAAAAAGCCTTTACCGCTGCCACCACTGTATTACCCTCCTTATTCCCTAAACTACACAAACTGGGACTCTTACCTGTTGCCAACGGTGCCCTGTCTGTAAGATGTCACGAGGCTTATTAAGACTGCGTAAATATAAAAAAATACTATTTATTTCCCAAAGCAATTGGTTATAACAAATAACAAAATGATTAACAAATCATAATGGCATAAACACCCAAATCTACCAACAAAGAAACCAGTAAGATAAAATTCTACCCTCCTGCTAAGGTTACACTCTCAAACCCCAAAAAGTCATATTGTCTAGTATTAGTCAGGTTAGAGATTCCCGTTTCTAATCAACCATGGAATCGGACCCATCTTTTCAATGGGCGTTTTCTCCCAACACTCGGAGCAACCACTTGATTTTATCTCGTTTGCACAAAGAATGCGTCTTCCACAAGTACCCTGAACCAGTAGGCCTGTAATACGCATACAA
>NC_061107.1:4406145-4426145 GCF_015104395.2 Macrobrachium nipponense
AGGTTTTTTGCTACGGAAGAAAAAAGTGAAAAAGTGAGATAGCCGAGTACTTTCGGTCCTGTCGGACCCTTTACTTAAGGTCTTAAGTAAAGGGTCCGAATAGGACCGAAAGTACTCGGCTATCTCGTTTTTTCATTTTTTCCTTCGTGGCAAAAATCCTTTATTTATACATAGCATCACGTTTTATATACTTTGTGATCAAGTTATATATATATATATATATATATATATATATATATATATATATATATATATATATATATATATATATATACGTAAATAGCCACATGAAAGGTGAAGAATCAAAGACCAGGTACCAAGCGCTTTCGTGTATTGCGTACACTTCTTCGGGGTACAAAGTAAAAATAAATAAATAGAAACTATAAAGAATAAACTTTCACAGAACAAAGATCAAAGCCATTAAAAACAAGCAAATTATCATTACAAATTGTCACTACCAATTAAGTAAGAATACTTTAAAAGTGCTTAAGAACTGAAACTGCAGTTAGTATAACAGGCTGTTGCTAAAAAGGTGACATTGTATTTCCCTACAATTTTATAAACAAGGTAACTATCTAATTTAAAAAGACCTGAACTCAGATTCATTAGTTGATCGTTAAAATGCTTAATAAATGCAGATTCAATTATGTTTCTTTTTACAATATGGTTACAAAAAAAAATATTACTTCAGATGCATTTTTCCAGTCTATACTATGGTTAAAATCATTCATGTGTACAAATAAAGCACTCGTTGTTGACCTGTTCTAATGCGTAACGGGGTTGTTGTTTTAGACGGTAATCTAGTTCTTTACCAGTTTGACCAAGGTAGTTGTAATTACAGCCAGCACAAGGAATCGTGTAAATGCAGCCACTAGTTTTGTTTTGGGGAATTACGCACAATGATATTTTGAAGTGTTCCTGAATTTTTATATACCACATTTATCTTGAAAGTTTTCAGTAATTTCTGAATAAAAGAAAGATTTACATTATATGGCAGTGTTAAGATATTTTCTCTCACAAAAGGCTCCCTATTGTTAATGGAATAAAAAATACTTCTAGCTTTCTGCAAAGATTTGTCAATTAAAAACTTTGGGTATTTTAACCTATTTCCTACGTCATAAATTTTACAATTCTCGGAGTCTAGGAATTCCGGACTGCATATACGTAGTGCCCTTAAAAACATGCTACAAAAAACTGAGAGTTTTACATTAACAGGGTGGTCTGAATAAATGTGGATATATGAACAGACATTGGTAGGTTTCCTGTAAACATCAAACACAAAGCTTCTATCCCTTCTATGAAGCAAAACATCTAAAAACGGTAATGAACAATTATTTTCTTCTTCAACGTTGAAGAAGAAAATAACGTACCGACTACAGCCTTTACCGTACCTTTTATTCATAATGGCAACGTATTCAACATATGCTTCATTTGCTTTCGTCATCTGTTTATCTGGGAAGGTGGCGATGGTCTTTCTTAGTTCGTTCGTCTCGTTCGGTGGAATATTTCATTTTTCTTTGGTGCTCCGTTCCGTACATACTCCTTTTCTGAAAACTAGCTTTGGTGCGATTTAAATGTCTCATTTTATTTTACTATTTTCCGTTTCAATCCATAGATACTTGCCTGACTATACATCTTTCCATTGTCGATTTAATCGTTGTATGTATTTATTCATTTATTTAATTATTTATTCATTTGTCGTTCGTTTGCAGGCGATATGTAGGTGATAGTCGAATTAAAGAGAGCCAGTTCATGTCACGCTGAAGGGTATAATAACCCTGATACTGACCTGTTGATATCGACCCTGGCAGCCCGCAGAGATGACCCATGATGGCATGCGTCTTTTGTATACCTCGATCCTTTGCAAATATCCGTCTTGGCTTCACGACATTTCCCACTTGTCTTGTCTCGTATATTTTCCCCCAAATATATAAAATCCGCCACCGAAAAAGGAGGATAATCTAGCCCTCTTTCCTCTCCCGATGAGATGTGGTTCGGATTCTCTATTTGTCATTGGATTTCAATTTGAACCTACAGACGACATTCGATTCTCCTTCCAGAGGAGGGTCCTTGGAAAGCCGTCGATATCTCCCGACTGTTTTCTCTGTCAACAGACGTCCGGAATTCTTAGAAACATCAAAAGCGAGTAAAATTAAATAAATAAATCTTTCCCAACATGTTTGCTATTACTTCCTTATTACCGTGTACCTTTTTTTTAACAGAAGTGTATCTGTGAAGTTTAATAAGCTGTCTGTAAAGAACTTCATGTTCACTTTGGACGTTGTTCAAGGCAGAAGTAAGATGAAAAAGTTTATAGGTTTGAGCCTTTTTAAACAAATGCTGTTAGTCGAGCTTTTAATGGATTATGTGAAAAAAATCTTATTTTAATGACTTCATTATGTATTTGACCTTTCTATCTGTAGCCTGAGTATATTATGCACCCAGTACATTGTCTTGTGTGTCTAGTTTGGGCAAAAACGTACTCATACCTTTACCTCTGTGGATGTGGTTAGCCTTCCCAATTTGCTCCTAACACACACACACATATTTGTATATATATATATATATATATATATATATATATATATATATATATATATATATATATATATATATCGTATCTACTAGCCACTTTCTACCGGCTGCATATTTAATTATGATAGCCATAAAGCCGTCTTCACTTCCCGAAGTTTCCGCGCGTTCTTGGAGATGCTTGTACTGCACAGCCTTTAGATCAAGTGCAAGCAAGGTGAAGAAATTGTATATATATATATATATATATATATATATATATATCTAATCTATATATATATATATATACTGATATATATATACATCTATATACAATTTCTTCATCGGGGGAGAAAATCTCGACTACTTTGAACGATGACTGAAGTAGCAGAAGAAAACCTCTTCGCTTTCCGTTAGGATCCTGAAAAGGATTTCGAGGGAAAAGGATCCATAAGTCTTTCAAAATCGTGAGTGGGAATCTTGCTGCTACGGGATCGGAGTACTGGACTCTCTCTCTCTCTCTCTTTGTATAAATATATATATATATATATATATATATATATATATATATATATATATATATAATATATATATATATATATATATGTATATATATATATATATATATATATATATATATATATATATATATATATATATATATATATATAATATATTTATACAAAGAGAGAGAGAGTCAGTACTCCGATCCCTTAGCAGCAAGATTCCCACTCACGATTTTGAAAGACTTATGGATCCTTTTCAGTATCCTAACGGAAAGCGAAGAGGTTTTCTTCTGCTACTTCAGTCATCGTTCAAAGTACTCGAGCTTTTCTCCCCCGATGTGATGTAGCATCTTGACGTGGAAAAAAGGGTGAATAAACAGCACTATATGGTTAGACTTTCACAATGATTCCGCTTAGCTCAAAAAGAAAAAAAAAAAAGTATTTGGGGATCTGAAAGTTAACATTTTTCACTTGAAGAGGATTTAGACTCATTCTCCTTATATAATCTTCCCTTTCTTATTAGCAGTTTATCGCTATATTACTATTTATTATTATTATACTTAGCTGAGACCTATTCACATGGAACAAGACCATGAGACCACTGACGTGAATTTCAAGTTTCCGAAGAATGTTGGTTTCAACCTCCCACCCCTAAAGAACCCCCAACACTTCAACAGTAACTGATCATGGTACAGGGCCAGTGATTATTCGTCGCCCTGGGAAAGGCTTGCGAACTCGCGATATCTGAGCGTCATGCCACGACGCTACCCACCATGCCAGCGTGAGCAGCTATATCGAGTTTGCTCCTCTGAGGAGGAGAATTTTGCTGTAATTGACTTGAATTAAGTGCTTGAAATTTAAGATATAATTCGACCTTGAAAGAAGTTTTATGTATTCATTTATCTATTTATTTATTTATTTATTTATTTATTTATTTATTTATTTATTTATTTATTTATTTATTATTTATTTATTTAGTTTTTTAGTTTTCCTATCCCTTTGGGGACACTCATCTGAGTCTGACGTTTTGGAAAACAAACAAGACGATTTTTCAAACAGCTGAGTTATACTAAAAACATATGAACTATTGAAAAAAAAAACCCTTTCATCTCTCTTTTTCATCGTAACATGAATAAAGTCATTACGTCAGAGTTAATATGGATCAAACTAGCTTACCAGATAACGCAGCAGTGATTGATAATGATAAATTATCGACAATCATCCTCGATATTGTGAATTTGGGTCCCATCAGAGGTTACAAATTAATCTTTTTATTCCTTTTCCAAACTCTGTCTGTCTTTCTATATAATTATCAATCTATATTAAAGAGATTTGTCTGTTAGTGCAAGAACTCGCAGTCATATCTTCGAATGTCATTCAGATGTCCAACTAAGATTTTTTGTTTTCGTCTATAACAACATATATGTTTTTATTTCTGACTGAACTTTCGGAAAATCTTTTCAAAAGAGCAGCCTTCTTTCTCCTGTTGCTTCTTCTCTGTTAATAAAATAGTTCAATCCCTTTCACTACGGATGACGAGGAGGGGGTTGCAAACCACCTAAAGACCCTGAGTTTTTTCTCTCTCAAAAGATTTGAGAGTCCTCCCCCACCCTTTTTTTTTTTATTTGAGCAGTGATAGACATTGTAGTGACCATTTCATCGAAAACTAACCGAATTTTCCAATTCAATAAACCGAATAGGACAATTTGATATCTATCCCTCTTATCCTTTCCAATTTTCTCTTACTCGGGGAGTTTGTTTGTTGTTGTTGTTTTGTTTGTTGTGGGGCGTGGCTGTGGTTAGTAAAACCGGAAAAGGTCTGAAAAAGGTATTTTGCGTTGAGTTCAAGATACAGGAATATTAGTGTAGGATATTCATGATTTATTTATTAGGATTAAAACAGTACAAACAAAAATATTTATAATAAAATGTAGCGTACTTTAAAAATATTTGTGTGTGAAACAACGGCTTGTTTGACCGTAAATTTTAGCACGTTTGAATTTATTTGGTGTACTGAAATAACAGGCTATTTCTCTGTTTCCACTTATAACTGAGAATACATGGACGTGTTTAATGTTTGTCCTTTTTATTTAATACTGGCATTAATTACGAAGGCCACTTCATGTCAAGTTAGGAATATAATGTTGACAACGTATGCGTGAGGAGAAAATCTTGCACGCGCCCGGAGTAAGCTGGAGGTCGGATCATGCCTTGTTCCTTGTCGAGTGATACAGGATTCTAAATGAATTATATGAGGTTTATTCTGTATTCCATAGAATAGGAATTGTATTTCATGCAGTAGGAACAAATTCCAGTTATTTAATAACCAAAAGAGAATTACCTGTACTTATCTCATTTTGTTTTTTTTTGGGGGTATAAGAACAGACCCATTCACAGACATATAGTAATTGGGTTGTTAGAATCGAAGGCCATGTAAAATTATTATAAAATAAAAGCATCCTAACATCGTTATTTTCAAAATTGGCTATATAGCAGAAGGGTACCAAGCAAGTCATAAAATTAACGTTGCGTTGTTATCATAACGTTGTTAATATTACGTTTCAATAAACGTTCATTGTTGACAAGGCAAACTGATGCTGGCAAAGCCTCGAGAAGAGAATGTTTGCACTTACTGCGTCATGCAACGGAACAATGAGTCTAGTTTTAATGTTTTACCTCTGAAATGAATTTTCTTGGAAAAGGATTCTCTCTCTCTCTCTCACACACACACACACACACACACACAAACACGCACACACACACTCACACACACACATATCTATCTATATATATATATAAATATATATATATATATATATATATATATATATATATATATATATATAATAACATTGCTCTTAACCTCCGAAAGTGGGTAGTATTATGCCACTTTAGACTAGAGCAGACGAATGAATACCGGCAGTTGCACTTCACTTTCTGTCGAACAGATTCTGATCTCATATGCTGTTAGTTAACGCTACTTTTCTTCCCCGTTTTAATCATTATACGGACTCCTATGCTTCCCTTCAGTTCGGTTCGTTTTTTGTTTTTGCACCCCTCGTATTTCTACTCCAGAATCTAGGCCCACTAGAGCTTCTCGTGGTCCAGAAATAACTGGTCCTTCCCTTATCGTTGCCACTGGATTTCGATAAATCCTGGTTTTATCTCCTTGCGAAGGTGAGTATGAGAACTCATTCAATCCTGATACTATTCTCTCTGCAAAACGATTTCGAAGGATAACACAATTTTAAGGTTCACAGTTCTTATCTTCGAGTGCTGTTATCTCTCTTGCTTTGTTCTTTGTACATAGCCTCAATTATCCCACCAAAGAGCTATTTCAATTTTCTCCTGAATTCCGAGTCTGACCTTCGGTTAAACAGGCATTATTATACCAATTCATATAGAAGATTTTTCCATTTATGTTATACTTACTCACTGTTGTCATGAATACAGCCAGAGCTCACTTCTTCATGCACTCTGTATGCTATTCAGAGCTGACAGATAATTCTGAAGCAAATTGTATCTATTACGGATAGAAGGTTATAGTCTTATAGGCTATAATTTCGGTACGTGCCGCCAGAATATCCCCCGTGACACGCACTGGGTTTTTGAGGAGTACAGATCACTAACATAGAAGTAAGGCATAGTCGAATTGAACGCCACTGAGTTACGCAGGAATATCCCAGAGATAAAAGAAATTAAATAAATATTTGTTTTTCGATTCTCCATACACCTGATGACTCTCGTCTTGTTTAATGATGATTTTGCGGATACAGCAACTCTTGTGAATAGTTCGGTTATTTTACTTTCCAAGCATCGTCAGGTGGAATGCAAATGACTAGGCTTCTTAATGTAAGATCCAAAGAAGTTTCTGTCACTCTGGGATCACTCCCTGAAAAAATATAATAGGACACGGAAAGCTTTGTACATTAACGTTTCCCTTCGTATTTTTTGATGCTTAGAAATTAAATCAATGTTTATATCCACGGAAAGGGCGTCGGATGATCGTTTTTCGTAAGGAGTTTTTACGCTTTGCTCTCAACAACACCCCAAATCAGGGGGTGCTCGAATTCTCCCAGGCAACGAGGCAAGACTTCTTTTCTTTTCCCCTTCGTTACGTTCGCTAAGGTGATCATCTTTCGATTGGATTATTCTTGATTTCTTTCCTACTTTTCCTACTGCAAGATGATTCCGGAAAACGTCAGAAAAGCCTATGTTACATTATCCTAAGGGTACACACATACACACACACAAAACACACACACACACACACACACACACACATATATATATATATATATATATATATATATATATATATATTTATATATATATATATATATATATTTTTTTTTTTTTTTGCCTCAGACGGTGCTTTGTTTTTTTTTTATTTTAAGCTTACAATCGCCACAACCTTTTGTCATTTAGTTACATTCTGCATATGTATACATCCAGCGAATTAGAACGTAAGTAATTAGGATTCATGGTGCATACACTCCTGGCGTTTTATAATCTATATAATAGTATATTAGATAATCTATATAGATATATATATATATATATATATTATATATATATATTATATGTATATATATATCATATATATACTATCGAATTATATAATCTATCTATATACTCTACAAATATATATCTTCTATAGATATATATATATTCTATAACTTATATATATATAATATCTATATTATTATATCCTCTCTATAATTATTATATATAAAATATCTATATTAATATATCTCTATTTATACTATATAAATATATATATCATATATAAATCTAGCTAATACTATATATATATTTATATATATTATTATATCCTATATATAATATATATATATCTATATATATAATGTCTATGTATATATTGTGTATGTATTATTTGTATATATGTAGTATAATATATATATATATTTATATAATATATAATGTATTATATATATATAATGTATATAACTTTTAGTTAAGTACCTTCTCCATCCGGGTTTAGCATAATATCTTTCTACGCTGTTAAGAACTTTAGAATTAGGGTTATTTATTAGTTTGCCTAGGAAGCATCTTATTCAGATACCTTGGGTGAGGGAACTTCCAATCTTATTGAGTAATAAAGTTTTTTTTAGCTGGAAGAAATAGAGGTGTCAACGAGCAGGCGGAAGGAGAAGTAACAAAGGAGAATGGAAAATGAACTTCTTTTTAGATTTTACTAAAAATCATCTTTTATATGGTGTGATGAAAAAATTATGAGGTAAGTAAACAGTCTTTTATTTTTATAAGAGGATCAGATCGAAGAAGGGCACGTGTAATTTTTAAACCTGTTGATAAAATACAGAAAAAAAACTAAGTTAAAAAAAACCACTGAGTATACAGGGGCTACTGTACAATGCTCTTTGTTCCTGAGAAAGATGTCTACTACTTTTCTTAAAGATCATACTTTATATCAATAAGAGGATTACACTATAACGAGGTACATTAGAATGACATTTCTCCATTAATCTCTGCTGATTATATTTTACGTCTTTCAGGTAGAAATATTTAAAGAATCGGCAGTGACCACACTTTTGCTCAAGCTCGTAGATGTAGTTTAGTCTCCCAAGATAAAAAATACCATTTTCCATCCATCTAATTAACTCTAAACAAAAGTTCAAGTATTTCTATGAGCTGAATGAGGTTTTTCTAACTTCCAGATTGGATGGTATATTTTCGTCGTATCGATTAATTTTCATATTATCTCTGTTCTTATAGACTAGTATATATATTTACAAATATGAATCATCTCCTGTCTAGGTGGAGCTTGTATGCCAACCGCCTACTTACGGTTTTTGTGAATTTTTTTTAATTTTTTTTATTTGTTCTTATTTTTATTTTTCAGTTTTATTATAATTATTATATTTATTTATTCATATATATATATATACAAATATATGTATAGTATTATATATAAATATTATAGTATATATATAGTATATATATATATATATATTATATATATATCTATGTGTGTGTGTGTGTGTATGTGTGTGTGTGTGTTTGTATCACCTATAGTTACTAACATTCGATGGATACTTGACAATTAGGTCCTGTTAGTAATATGTATATGTGTATATATATATATATATATATATATATATATATATATATATATATATATATATATATATATATATATATATATATATCCTATTTTATGTACCAGTTTTTAATTTCAATGCAAATTCAGCTGCAGTAATTTTGTAGCAAAAGTTTTCTATTTTTTTGTAGCCTCCTCATTCTCTCCTAGCGTTCAGTCGAAACCCATTGTTAGTTTTTATTCCATATACACCATTCCCCTATGCCGATAGGTTTTTAGTACTAATTTCTTTGGGATTCATTGGTATTTTTCTTTCTATTCCGTGTCTTAACAGAATCTACAAACATTTTAAACTTTCGATTTTTTTTATTTTGTTCGTTACTGGTATATTGCAAGAGCTCCCATGAAGTACTTGTTTCGCTGTCAAGCACATCATCTTCCTGTGAGGTTACAGCTAAATCTACAAACGTTGTCTTTGTTTCTAATTGAGATTAAGCTGATTTCACGCCAGCACAGACGCTTGCTCCTCACAGAGCAGCCCTTAAGTCATTCCGAAGGTATGCGGAGATAAAGATGTTCAAGAATACAAATAATATTAAAGAGTATGCAAGGATTATCTATTTTAAATGATGAAATAAAAGATTCAATAAGCTAGACTGAAACCTCTTTTAGCCACAAGGTTATCGTTTGTAAGAGAGAAATACTTATGATAGTATGAAGTCAAACCTGCCGCGTTCCACTTACTCGCTATTGTCGTCAACGCATCGATTTAGAAGTGGTACGGGATCGATTGAGAAAAAAAAAATAAATAAAAAATAAAAAATAAACAAATAATAATGCTAATAATAGTTATAATAATAACAATAATAATAAAAATTAAGTCGTGGAAACAATGGTTACTCAGTTTTACCTGAAAGTATAAATGACTCATACGAAGACTATAGATGTTACATTGTAAATTTGTGTGTTTTTTTTTTTTTTTTGTCCATCTCCCGGCGATGAGGTGACAAAGAGCTACTAAATAATCACGCTGCCTCCTTATTAGCAAGTCAGGTGTCCCGCAAGTGCCTTCTCGTTACCTCGGTCCTCGACGTCCAACTCCCTCAGCCTCACTAGAGGTTGAGGTTAGTGCGTTTGAAGTCCGAGAAGTATGTGCGTCGATGCAACTTTAGATCACTGAGCAGAATAAGCTATTTATTTCCTCTTCCATATTCAGGTATATTAAGCGTCTGAAAATTGAATTCATATATTACTGAGCGTCTGAAAATTGAATTCATGTATTACTGAGCGTCTGAAAATTGAATTCAGGTATAACTGAGCGTCTGAAAATTTAGTTCAAGTATTACTGAGCGTCTGAAAATTGGATTCAGGTATAACTGAGCGTCTGAAATTTAGTTCAAGTATTACTGAGCGTCTGAAAATTGAATTCAGGTATAACTGAGCGTCTGCAAATTTAGGTCAAGTATTACTGATCGTCTGAAAATTGGATTCAGGATTACGGTGTCTGAATTGATCAAGATTGACTGAGTGTCTGAAAAATTGACTAAGTGAAACATTAGTATTTTTTGTAGTTTCTCTGTGCTGGGCACGGGTGTGCGGGTCATTTCTGTGCCCGCATGGACAAAGTTGATATGCTAGTCTACGAGTTTTATTCAAATATGTTGAATTACACGCTACAATTAGAGAATTCATTTGAATGTCAGTAAATTAGTTTTCAAGAACGATTTTCATTCACGGCCTTTGACCTTCCAAGTAAAGATTCGTCAACTTCTCTGAAAGCTGTGTTTCAGAAGCGTTGATTCGCTTGCAACGACTTGGTTCCGGTGCAACATTATAAACTTGGCGAATATATCATATTAATAATGTCAAGACTGATTCTTTTATTGATTTTAATGAGTTTTACGATTATCTACTAATTCTTTTTTTGTCATGGGGATTTTCCTTTATTAATTTTTATTAAATTTAAATTATTTATTACTGTTTTTTTTTTAAGTTAATAATTTTAACTTGTGTGTGTATGTATATGCGTATGAATGTATGTCTTCGTTTGGGCATGAATATACATGTTCTGTATATTCCATTGTAGTGGCGTCAGTAACGACAGTTAATCTTTAATAAATAAATAATACAGAATAAAATCCAGCTTTTGATTCTATAATGCGAATTTGATCTGATATTCTAAATACCATAAAAGCCAAATGTACTCATCGCCAAAAAACGTTTCAGTACAGTAAACCAGAATATATGGAAAAGGCTGTAATTAGAGTTCATTCCGAGGTCATACTCTCCCCTATCACCGTTATAAAATATCAATTCATGGATTTATTTTTATTGCAGCAGTAAGCATTAATATAATCGAACCTTTTAGCACAAAGAACCGGTCTTTGCAATATCACGTAATTTGTTTGAGTAATTTATTGATGGTTTGAAGGGCAGTGATTGCGTGTTCAAAAAAATACACAAGGGAAATTAATCTATTATTTATTTACAAACAATTGCTGTCGGAAATGTCAGGCAAGGTAACGGAGATTGAAGACTCCAAAAAATTATTATAGCGAAGTCATACATACGTATATAGATGCAAAGAGATAAATACATCCCTGCACGCATATCTATGAATGAATAAATATATATATATATATATATATATATATATATATATATATATATATATATATATATATACATATATATGTATATATATTTATATATATATATATATATATATATATATATATATATATATATATATATATATATATATATATATATATATATATATATATATATATATATATATATGTATGATATATATATATATATATATATATATATATATATATATATATATATATAATATATATATATATATATATATACGTATATAGTATATATATATATATATATATATATATATATACTATATATCACAGGAAAACAGCAGTCGTTCGAGATATATTCTCAAGGAAGCAAGGGAGACATCTTCTGGTAATTTAAAAAGGCTTTATTAAGCGACGTTTCGGGGTCCAGCCCCATCATCACGGCTGTAAAAAGGATTAATACACATAAATATATTAAAAAGACTCATCCTAATAACTAACATACATTTAAAATTCATAGAAAACCTACTACAATGCTAAGAAAATTACAATCTCAAGTGAAAGGAAGAAGACGAGTGACCAGAAGAAGAAGGAAAGGTTCCAAGTAAACATAGTTATGCCAGGTAAAGAGGGGTAGCGGTAGTTTGATTGTTTCATTTTGGAACTATTGTATTTATGGAAAGCGATTCGAGGACAGCAAGCTCTTGAGGAGAAGAAGCCCGTGTAATGTTTTTAAAGTGTTTGTATTTTATATTGAATTTGCATTTTTTTTTAATGTTCCCGAATGTTCGAGAATTCTGGTGAAGACAAACGGACACCTGTCTATAACTCACCCCGCTGTCGCAATCAATGTGGACTTTAAGATATAGCAAATATACGCAAGTATGTCTTTAACAGGCCTAATAATGCTTATGTATGTATCCCAAATGTTTTGGTTGCTTTCTTGCTGTGTCGTAGTGGGACTATGTTAACTCTGGCTTATACAAGTTGGTGCTTGTGTGTGTGTGTGTGTATTTGTGTAGTTAGAAACTCACAAACTTTGAATTTGTTTTCGTAAAGGCATTGAAACATGCATGGCCCATTTCGTCCTATTCATAGCTAACACGAAAAGGAAGAAGATTCGTAGTTGCACTAATGGGTGTCGTAACTTAAAGTTAAGCGAATTGAAAAAAGCAAATATAAAAACTGAAATTTTTTCGCCTCTTTTAACATGGACAAACTCAAGAGTAATGCAATGAAATGTTTTAATATTCTGCTATTAAATTCAGGATTAATTTCCCGTTTCATAACTTGACATTCATATATTCCACAGCCTGTTTAACTTGACTGCGGATATGACAGAAACCTGAAAAAAATATCACAGAAGTGAAATAAGTAAAGCGTAGTTGGATTATAACGGCTCGTGAATTGCTGTCTGACAATTATATTTTATCTCATTTTCCGTCTGGCACGTGGATGGTGTATCTGGATGTTCATATTTGTGTATTTGCTTAAAAATAAATGTATAATATTTCCTGATTCAGGGTATTTGTATGAAGATTTTATCATAAAATGTTACAATCTCAAGTCCGTTTTACCCCGACGGCAATGCGAAGTGTTTATATTTGTTGTAAGAGAGACTTTTTAGATTCTTTTCAGACGTAATCTACTTTTCGTCGAAAGTCTTCTACGGAATTGTATAATTGAAAGTTTGTTCGAATCAGCCTAGTCGGTTCTTCCACAACTTTCACAGTAGTTATTGCCCATTGTTGCAAGTTTCCAGTTCCCCTGTGCGTTCCTCCCACATTTATCTATAGATTTTCACTGCTTATCCCGGAGAATTAGTCTTACTTCTCCCCACACCCCATTCACAAAGATCGCCAGATTTCCAGTGACGACTCCTGACCAGTCGCTTACCTGCTTCCGTCAAGCACAGTCACACGTCATTTTCCCCGTAGCGTAGAGTAGCTGCGGGAAATCAGCCACATCTTTGAGTAACGAAGTATTGCCGAACTATTTTGGCGAAGGGTATAAATTATTAACTGCTATAAGTCTTCAAACAGTGACGTTTCTGGAGTAACAATAGGGCTCAGGTAGGTGGAGTAATGGCAAATACTGGGGAAGTTATAGGATGTTGAAAGGTTACTAGGAAAACATATAACTTACAAAGAAACATAAATTCTTCATTATATATATATATATATATATATATATATATATATATATATATATATATATATATATATATATATATATATATATATATATATATATATATATATATATATATATATATATATATATACTATTAAATCACAAAAGTAAGCAACGTGATTTTGATTTACCAGCAAAAGCCACAGGGACAATTTTTAAAAAAGAAAAGACAGAGTGCCAAGTACTTTCGTGTATTTACCACATCTTCGGGGCACAAAGTATATATATATAATATATATATATATATATATATATATATATATTATATATATATATATATATATATATACATGTATATTTATATATATATAATATATATATTATATATATATATATATATATATATCATATATATATATATATGTATATTATATATATATATATATATATATATATATATATATATATATATATATATATATATATATATATATATATATATATTGGATTTATCGAATAGTATGAACGGCAACGTGGAATTAACACTGGGTAGGATATAGGCTTCTCAAATAAAAAGCCGAATCTGAAAAAAGGCGTAACAGTTAATAACAGCATAACTCCGTTCTGGGAATTTTACCTCATAACTGAGATAGAAAACTGACATTTTTAAAAAGACTGCGGAGAATGTATAGCTTTTTTTAAACGCTCTTAACATTCGCCCTTTGACAATAGAAAAGTGACGCTAAATTGATTACGGCCACTTTTCCAGATATCCATCCCAGAAAATATCGATTTTTCTTTTAATGGAAATTTCGCACATTTTACAACAAAATTCCAACTGCCGATATTCTTTCGTTTTCGGACGATAATTACCTGAATTTGAATACGGTTCCGCCCCCAACAATAACTTCAAGCATCATGTGGTAATCACAGAAAAGTTTGGCTACTCGGCTGCATGAATTTAAGGTGAAAGAACAACTTATCTCTTCCCTATTTTTGAGTAGAGCCCTTAGACAGCCACTTGCAATTCAGAGAACGTTCAGCATATTAAAATTGAAATTCCACTTAGCATGGAGTAGTATAATTCTCCGTGAAATATCTCTGCAGTCACAAGTCAAAAGAGATCAACTACTTAACGTTGTCATCATGATGTGAGCCTTTAATGACTATTATATTAATCCTTCTTGCAGTTCATATCTGGTGGAATATACTTTGATACGTCAGGGAATTCCTAACCCAGCGACCTTCTGCCATCACTGCCAAACCCTCAAAGAAAGAAGCCTGGCCCATGAATGAGATCAACGTGAAATAGCATAAACAACGGGAGGGAGAAGGAAAACTACGATATAAAAACAGAATAAAAGGAGGTTGTTTACTTCACGGTCGGAACCAGCGGCCAGAAAAAAACACAGGCCTTTGCTGGTCGTAAGAAATAACAATAGGCTTCGCGACAGTCTTCTGTTTCCAGACAACGGGAGATAGAACATGATGGAGATTACACGAGGAACAAAAGAAGAAAAAACATAAACACATTGTACAAGAATCAACGGAGAGGAGAATATTTATTAACGTAAGCGAAATACAAGCGATAAAGAAGACAATAAGTAAAAAACATTACTCGATATATTTTTCTTAACATTCAAACGCTAAGAAAACATTAGATCACGAAACTAAAAGAGAATATGAAAGGAGAACCGGAGAACGGGGACAAGGAAGGGATTGGATCAAGCGGCCTCATTCGATAAGAGACGACAAGAGATCTTAACTGCCAAAGGCTGTGACGAGGAAATGATAACGGTTTGCTCTCGGAGGCCAGGAAGCGACGTAGGATCTTCGAGGAATCAGAGAAATTAGTTCCTCACGGGAAATGAATAAACATATACGAGATGATGGGTATATTTACCTACATATTAATGCCTGCATGAACGTTTACACAACTAGACTAATGCATACACACACACGCACACACGCATATACGCACAGCTCGAGACTAACTTATCTGAGAATGTTAAAACTAAGCATTGCTTATTTCTCCCTGTTGGCCTTTCTACAAGCCTCTGTCAGTCTGTTTGTATGTCTCTTTGAGTGGCCATTTCATCGACTGAGACCTCAGTGGGCTGATTGGTTGATTTAACCCCAGTCACACTGGACTTCCGAGTATCTCCCTCGGATATCTAGAAAAATGTCTATCGTCATTTTCAATGACATCGAATAGTGTTTTTATCTATTTTTGCTCTTCATCTTTAGTACGTCTTTTGGGTTGATCGTTCCTTTTTCCAGTTCCTCGTTGGACGAGTAGTTTACGTGCTCGCCTACCGATTCGGTAGTCTCGATTTTGATTCCCGCTCTGCCAACAAGAACTGAGAGGAATTTATTTCTGGTGATAGAAATTCATTTCTCGATATAACGTGTTTGAATCCCACAATAAGCTGTAGGTCCAGTTGCTTGGTAACCAATTGGTTCCTAGCCACTTAAAAAATATCTAACCCTTCGAGCCAGCCCTAGGAGAGCTGTTAATCAGCTCAGGGGTCTGGTTAAACTAAGATATAATAAATTTATTTATTTATTTATTTATTTATGTATTTCCCCCTTTTCCGCTACCGATATCGGCTCCTTCACAGTGTCAGTAAGTTGAATGTGGTGTGGAACCACCGTAGACGTATTCACTCTCTCGAGTCTCGTTCGTTACATTTCTTCCTTTTTCTGTTTCTTGCTATAGTCATCTCGACAGGACTTGCTACTATCATTCCTTCTCTCTTGGTGACGGGCAACTGAGTGTCTCCTAGTGTTCATGTCACTTCACCATAATTACACTTTCAAACCATTAACTCATTGTATGCATGACCAATTGTATCACTTCTAATCGTCAGATGACTTCCGGACTGCCCAGTAAGCAAGAACTCGTGCTGCCATAACGCCAGCTTGATCACAGACAACCACTACTACATCATCTTTGCGTTCTCTAGTATGTGGTGGTAGTATGTGGTCGGATGCACAGCCCTAGGAACCTATGTATATAATAGTACAGCTGTCGCCGACCTTCTGATGACTGGTCGGACTGGTGGGGCTCTTTTCAAAGACCGTCAACGGCTGGGTAGGTGGTGATGGGCGACTGGTCCGCTGGTAGAATGTTTGGTGTCGTGGTATGTTACTCAGATGTCGCTGGCTCGCGACTCCCCCAGAGCAATGAAAAATGAAAGGTTTTGTATCAGATCAGTTTCTGCTGCAGTGTTCGGGTCTTTTGCGATGAGAGGTTAAAACGAACATTCTTTGGAAGCTTGAATTTCGAGTCAATGGCCCCTGCGGTGTGCTTGTTTTATGTTAATAGGTTTTATTTACTATAATAATAATAATAATAATAATAATTAATAATAATAATAATAAATAATAATAATAATATAATAATGATAATAATAATAATAATAATAGTGAAAGATATTGCTGCATCAGCTGCATTTAGCTTGTAAATAGTCTTCTCTATTTTATGTAATATAATACAGAGAAGACTATTTACAAGTTGAAATGCTGCTGATGCAGCAATATCTTTCAATAATACCTGTCTGAGAGAAGGTCTCCTTCCAATAAATAACAACAATAATAATAATAATAATAATAATAATAATAATAATAATAATAATAATAATAATAATATCTCTTCCCTATTTTTTAGTAGAGCCCTTAGACAGCCACTTGCATTTCAGAGAATGTTCAGCATATTAAATATTGAAATTCCACTTAGCACTACTTTTCCACTACAGCTTATATCGAAAAATTCATTTCTATCTCCAGAAATGATTTCCTTTCATTTCTTGGAGGAACTGGAAAAGGGAACAATCATCATGAAAGACTTACTAAAGATAAAGAGCTCTGGAATAAGAATGAATACAATACTTACAAGCTCTGGAATAAGACTAGCAGAGGTTAATATCAGGAGAGGGATCTTCCAGGGCGACTCACTGTCCCCCCCACAACTCTTTTTTCGTTTAGTATAGCCATGATTCCCATGACCAAAAAAGTACTACAGAAGATTGGCTGGATTTGCTGGGTACCAACTCAAGAAAAGAGCAACAGAATCAACCATCCGATGTTCCTGGACGACATCAAGCTGTATGGTAAGAGCATCAAGGAAATAGATACCCTAATCCAGACTGTAAGGATTGTATCTGGGGACATCAGGATGGAGTTTGGAATAGAAAAATGCGCCTAAGTCAACATACAAAAAGGCAAAGTAACGAGAACTGAAGGGATAAAGCTACCAGATGGGAGCAACATCAAACACATAGATGGGACAGGATACAAATACCTGGGAATAATGGAAGGAGGGGATATAAAACACCAAGAGATGAAGGATACGATCAGGAAAGAATATATGCAGAGACTCAAGGCAATACTCAAGTCAAAACTCAACGCCGGAAATATGATAAAAGCCATAAACACGTGGGAAGTACCAGTAATCAGATGCAGCGCAGGAATAGTGGAATGGACGAAGGCAGTACTCCGAAACGTAGACCAGAAAACTAGGAAACATATGACAATACACAAAGCACTACACCCAAGAGCAAATACGGACAGACTATACATAACACGAAAGGAAGGAGGGAGAGGACTACTAAGTATAGAGGACTGCGTCAACATCGAGAACAGAGCACTGGGGCAATATCTGAAAACCAGTGAAGACGAGTGGCTAAAGAGTGCATGGGAAGAAGGACTAATAAAAGTAGACGAAGACCCAGAAATATACAGAGACAGGAGAATGACAAACAGAACAGAGGACTGGCACAACAAACCAGAGCACGGACAATTTATGAGATAGACTAAAGAACTGGCAGCGATGACACATGGCAATGGTTACAAAAGGGAGAGCTCAAGAAGGAAACTGAAGGAATGATAACAGCGGCACAAGATCAGGCCCTAAGAACCAAATATGTTCAAAGAACGATAGATGGAAATAACATCTCTCCCATATGTAGGAAGTGCAATACGAAAAATGAAACCATAAACCACATAGCATGCGAATGTCCGCCACTTACACAGAACCAGTACAAAAATAGGCATGATTCAGTGGCAAAAACCCTCCATTGGATCATGTGCAAGAAACACCAGCTACCTTGCAGTAATAAGTGGTACGAGCACCAACCTGAAGGAGTGATAGAAAACGATCAGGCAAAGATCCTCTCCGACTATGGTATCAGAACAAATAGGGTGATACGTGCAAATAGACCAGACGTGAAATTGATTGACAAAATCAAGAATAAAGTATCATGCATTTATCTCGCAATACCATGGGACACCAGAGTTAAAGTGAAAGAAACGAAAAAAATGGATAAGTATCAAGACTTCAAAATAGAAATAAGAAGGATATGGGATATGCCAGTAGAAATTTTACCCATAATCATAGGAGCACTAGGCACGATCCCAAGATCCCTGAAAAGGAATCTGGAAAAACTAGAGGCTGAAGTAGCTCCAGGACTCATTCAGAAAAGTGTGATCCTAGAAACGGCGCACATAGTAAGAAAAGTGATGGACTCCCAAGGAGGCAGGATGCAACCCGGAACCCCACACTATAGATACAACACAGTCGAATTGGAGGACTGTGATAGAGCAAAAAAAATAAATAAATAAATAATAAAAAATAATGTATCAATCCCACACCGTTTCTCTACGAAAAAATAATGTATCAAATGCACACCGTTTCTCAAAGGTCGTCCTATACGAAAAATAATCTGATTTCGCCCAATGGTCGACGGCTTTGGAATTCTCATATTGTCGGCAGATGATTTCATAACAACTCTTTTTATTAGCTTCCGGTATGATTAACGAATTTGTGGAAAGGTAGACAAAAATGGGAAAATCCTTCGAGCTACAATGCAAATGAAACTAAAGATATCGATATAAGGAGGAAGAAAGTGAACTCGATATGTTTCCATTTTCCTACCCACCTGCAGAATCTGGCAAATGACTGCACAAAGACCGCTTGCAGTGTGCCATTAGCAAAGTAACTCGAGTTCTCTGTGGTATACACTTTTCACACATGATGCGGTTGACAGTTCCCTTGCTTTCCCCCTAAAGATCGAATTCCTGGTTGTGTTGAAGGAATTCTTTTCTTTATCGTTCCTTGAAGTGAAGCCTCTCGCTGGGGGTGGGAACTGAACGGTCTTTCGAGTGATT
>NC_061107.1:4428645-4471145 GCF_015104395.2 Macrobrachium nipponense
CTGGAGGGATTTTTTCGTCAGTTTTTCGTAAGTATTTGTGTCGCTAAGGAGCTGGTTGATTTTGTCGAGGTAGAAGTCTTTGTCCATTATTACAATTTTGCCGTCTTTGTCGGATCTACTTATTATAACATCTAACTTTTTTAGCGAGTGGATGGCTATCATGAATCTGCGGGGAACAGGATATTTCTTATGAAGGTCAGTTAAAGCATTTAGTAAACACTCCTTTTAAAACATATCTCTTCACGGCTGTAGTTTTTTGTCGGATATGAATTTATCAAAAGCCACTATGAAGTCTAGGTTGTTTTTTTGCGGTCTGGCATTAGGGCAAAGGATAAGCCTAAATTTAAAACTAATGTTGATTTACAGTAAGGGGGGTGTTGGATAAGTTTAAAACTTTGTCTTGTTGTTCAAGATTATTCCATGCGCTATTATCTATTAGGCTATTTAACTTGCGTAAAAGTCTGTTGGAATGAGTCACGCTATTATAGGCAGCAATGTCGGAACAGAATGAAATCAGATACCTGTATACGTGGTCCCGTTAGTGAGGAGGCGAAGATTAGATGAGTTCCATATCATCACTCTGCGTAGCACGAAGATGTCGTTTTCTCGTATTGGTGATTCTTTCTTCCAGGAAAATCTTGTGTGATAGAGGGAAGGGGTTTGATTGCAGAGTCCATCTCCCGAATCCGTACATTTTTGGAAGTACTTGTTCTTTGAGGCATTCTTCCAAAAAGTGTTTTTGGTTTTTCAGCCGGTGTAGTCTGTTCAGTTCTTTTTCAAACTTGCGGAAAACTGGCTTGACTTCTGGAAGTGAGTGAAGAATCGTGGAAAGGCGGTTGAATTCCATAATGGGCTGACAATGACTGGTAAAAGTGTTCTGTAACACAGAATTCCATCTAATAAAAGGAGCCTATAAAAACACCAAAATGTAGAGAGAAAAGTACTATATTTCAGAGACTGCTGTCTCTCTCTTCAGGTATATGAATGAGAAAAGTTTACAGAAAAGGTGGTATTTATACCAAGAGATTCGTCCACAAGTAAGCCAATTTAGGTCACCCCCGCTGATAATCTTCCTTTAATCTTCTTAAGCGTTGGTTGAATGAACACTGCAGTCTCTGAAATATAGTACTTTTCTCTCTACATTTTGGTGTTTTTATGGGCTCCTTTTATTAGATGAAATTCTGTTGTTACAGAACACTTTTACCAGTCATATATATATATATATATATATATATTATATATATTATATATATATATATATATATATATATATATATAATATATATAGATAATAGATATGATATACATATTAGATATATATATATATATCATATATATATATATTATATATATATATATATATATAGATATGATCTCTATATATAGATATAGATTATAGATATATATATATATATATATATATATATATATATATATTTATATATATATATATATATATACATATATATATATATATATATATATATATATATATATAATATATATAGCCTTATATAGATATATATATATATTATATATATTATATATTATATATATATATATCATATATATATATATATATATATATATATGCATATATCTATATATATATATATATATAGATATATATATATCTATATATATATATATATATATATATATATATATATATATATATATTAAAATGACACCACAGAGAAATAATGATGTTTGGGCGTCATATAGAATAAAAGAAAATCCGACCTTTTGAAAAAGATGAAAAAATAATGCCACTGGATCTGAAATTCAGAAATAATTGATATTGGTCACGGAAGCGCAGTAAAAGTATATAATTCCTCCTTTCCAGCATGAAAACGCACAAGCCAGAAGCAACAAGCGTTGCGGAAAAAAAGGGCAAACGTATATACCTACAGTACTATTTATAAAAGTCGTGAAAATGAAAAAAAGTGTTTTATAAAAATGGCAGTGCTGTATTGCAAAGCATTCGTTTATGAAATCCAGGCGTTCGTAAATCCCACACTTTACCCCGTTTTAGTTCTATACATTTCCTGTTTGTTTTTTCTTTTTTTCTCGCTAACTCACTCCGTTTACTCTCACTGGGCATTTTTTACTCTCATCTATTGTTCCTCGTTTTGCTGGTAATCTCCACTTTTGTATCATTCTGACTTATCCATGAATGCTAAAACTAAGAAGCTCGAACCAACACAGGATTTGTGGATACAAATAACCAGCGGACGATGTTCAACAATTGATACTCCTACTTTCCCACAGTACTCGAGACCTTGTTTTATTGTGGGTGGGGTTGGGGGGGGGGGTGCTGGAATATACCTAAATTCTTGCCAGTTTTATCATTTCTCGAAGTATATCCATTGTCAAAAGGCTGTTACCACATAATATTTGATATAAAAGGAGACATTCTTTCCCACAACATTACAGCTATTCTGTTTTATATTGCATTGTTTCGGGGCATTACCTTTAACAGATGCTACTTTTCATCATTTATAGACAAAGATATTGAGGAAATATCGTATTGGAATAAAAAAGTGTTTTTTTTCATAAAACATTTTTTTATATTATATTCCGAGTGTCATTTCGAAAGTCTATCTAATGTTTATCTCATATGCAAATGTTCTTCTTGCCATGCTAAATTACTATGATTTTCTCTTCAAAACGTTCACTTCTCATGCGTACCTATCTCTAATCTCACACCTTCCATTTTAAGGGATGTCGTTTTGTAAATCATAAACCTCGCTTCGCTTTTGCTCGTATTTTCCATTTCCATCGGCTTGTCAACGCTTTTTCGATACGATTGTATTACTTTGTATCCAGTTTAATCCTTCAAATCACTATATTTCATTTTAGGTATTCTGTGACTTTTTTTTTTTTTGTCGAAAACACCTGAATCCATTTTCTAGGAGTAGTTTTTTTTTCTTTTTTTTTTTCTCCAGAGCACTACTGACGTGGAAACACTAATCTACTTAAGACATATTCTCCTTCCTCTCTCGCATACTTTTCTTAACGTCTGAGTAACCGAGCTTCGTGATCCGATTGTAGGTTTTTTCTTTATGTTTTTATTGAGTTCTGGTCAGTGTTTGCAGCTCGTCTCCATTGTAGGTATGTAGATTCACATCAACCGTGCATTTGATGTCTAGGCTAGTCCCTGCGACGCGCCTGATTTGGCAGTTGATAAACCTATCACAGGGCTGGAAACTCTCAGTCTCTCGAGAGAGTTGACATAGGCAGGATGGATGTACCACGTCTCCTGAGGAATACTTTTGAAAGACTTACCCTCAGGAGAGTGGGGCCATAGATCCTACCCATGCGAACTCTCTCGAGAGACTGAGTTTCCAGCCCTGTGATTGGCTTATCAACAGCCAATCAGGAGCGACGTATGGGACTGGCCTAGACATCAAATGCACGGTTGATGTGAATACTATATTTCCCTCCTTCTGGTATTTTCAGATCTGTGCGAGACAATATCTGCCGTTATAATTACCACTTGTATAGGGTTAACCAAATCACCCTCATTTCTTTTGCCTGTCAAATATTTGTATTTCATTACAGGAGATATCTATATTTTCAAAAGAATTTTGCAGGATCATTAAAATCGCGTATTCTGCATTTTATATTCAACTTACCTTTTATTTTAATTATCTTGGAAACCTTCAGAGTAGATATCTCTGTTGCTAACCTTTCGTGCTTTCATTACGAAAATTGTTTCATTTATTTGTTTGTTTTAGAGATTTTCATAAACTCAAGTCACTACTAGATTTTTTTTCTAGGTTTACAATAGCCTCATTAAACTTTTTTCTCATTTCTGACTTTTACTTCAAAAATCCTAGTGATAATAATATTTTTAGAATAATCGTTATTTTATTCGCTTTGCATTTCTTTACATGAAGTGTATTATACGAATGAAGACCTCTTATGTAGTGGTATTTTTTCCTTCCCTCAATTATTTTCTTCAGATAAAATAGTTTCTTCACTTCTAAAATTCACTACAGTATCATTTCTCTGTTCCCACCAATGTTATTCGAGTATTTTCCAATATACTTCATTCTCCCCTTTTTATCTCTCTTTGCTTCTCTCTTTCACCCAGCCTAGTTATCAACATCACAGTTCCCTAAGGGGGGGGGGGGGGGGTGGGCGGTTGCCTGATGTGCCTTCTCCTCCTCCACTGGGTATCACAGGCACCATCTCCTCAACCAGAACTCTTCCCTCCATATCTCCCCCCACTTTATCTCGCCATCTCATTCTCTGTCTCCCTCTCGATCCTCTTCCTCTATCAGGTTCCTTCCAAGCCCTCTTCACTCCCTCCTCGTCATCTATCCTCAACACATGCCCATACCAATAAACCAGTAACCATTAATTTTCCTTGCAGATGCAAGAACTGCACTACTGGACATCCCCATCCGTTCCTACTTCTAGCCTGTGTTTGAATCATACGCTATTTTTCTTCCATTATTCAAGTCCCTCATTCATCCATATAGAGTTTGTGATATTTTTACTCAATAAAACTGCATGAATGTCATTTATATCCCTAGTTATGTTTAGATACTGGAGATATCAAGGGACGCCTGATAGCCCACTTTAAAAACCTTGGAGATTTGTTTACAAGACCTTCTGCAGTGGCCTGTTTAACCCTTTGAATACGACTGGGTCGTATACGATACGTTTCCTAAGGTATCCCAGAACACGGGTGTATCGTATACGGTCACTGGCAATTTCCTTTCATGTGGAAGACTGATGATTGAACTACTGGCCTGATTTTTCTGTATGGTTACACTCTGCCATTGTCATACTATGAATTCATATAAATGTGTGCATTTCCCTAAAATTCATTATTTCTCATCAATATGTTGTAGGAGGAGGAGTCAAGCGTACGACATCTTCGAGCTTGACCGCCGGCAGATCGAGAGAAGAGCTCTCGATGACGATTATTATTTTGTAGACTTTCTCGGTTAATTTTCTAGGTATGAAAATGAATGGGATTTAGAAGACATTTAAATGAATAATTATACGCCTGGTGCAAGAGACAGGAATGAAATTTCAACCGACAGTGAAAATAACGAAAATCTGCCACCTAACGCAAGTAACGGTGTTGAAAGAAGTCGAATACAGCGACTGCGAGTTGACTCAGGTGATGTGGGAGTGGGTTGCCAGTAAGTTCCAGCCCCGAGATTTCGTATTTGACGGCAGTGACGTAATGCAAATGAAAATTAAAATGAAGTACTCCGAAGTAGGTCATGTTTTTCAATTTTTCGACAACGACTTTATATGGCTGACTATTAGAGAGACAAACCGTTATCAAAGATTCCTTGTTGATTACAATTGGAGATGCAGTACCAAAATATAGGCGAAAGTTTGCCCAGGTTACTGTGAACGAAATGGTACGCTTCCTGTGTGTGATTATGATCATGTCGCATCTAAGTAAACGTCGCATCGTTGATTACTTGATTACGCTTGAGGCAAACTAGACAAAAGGAGAATGAGAAGGCTGATGGCAAAGGACAGATTTCATCGAATTCTAGCTCTACATTTCGTTGACAATTCACAAGGGAAAAAAATATTTCGTTGATAATTCACAGGAGAGACCCAGATAAAAATGAAATAAAATAGATAAATAAACTAGTGTTCGTCAATGTGCGTAGCAAAATCAGGAAAATTTCCTTTCCCAAAGATTTATGCATAGATGAAAGTTTGATGGTATGGAAGGGAAGGCTTAGTTTCAGCAAAATATTCCAAATAAAAGAAGTCGATTTGGAGTGAAAATATTTGAACCTTGTGATGCCCAAACGGATTGTATTCTCGATTTTATAATAAATCTACAGACATATTGGTAGATGAAAACCTAGGCGTATCTGGTTCTGCGGTAAAATTTAAAAGCATTTATGTCTACGTTATCCCGGAAAAACATGTGACATGTAAACACGATTGTCACCTACCCACATTCACCAGGATCAATATTATAAACCACTTATGACCAAAATAAAATATATATGTATATAATTGTGTAGTGTATGCAGAGTTTTCGTAGCAATCTAGATATATAAAGTACATACCTTTATACATACATACAAATATGCATGCATGCAAAACATCATACAAGCGTCCACATACAAATAAATAAATAAATATTTAAATGTAAATATATATGTATGTATGAATGTATGTACTTATATATCAAGAGTGTATACATTCATACATATATGCATGTATACATACAAAAATACAAACAAACACACATACCACTGTTGATCACAATATATAATTGTGCAGTGTATGCAGCTTTTTCGTGGCCTCTAGAGATATAAGTACATACTTCCTTACATGCATACAAATATGC
This sequence comes from Macrobrachium nipponense, assembly GCF_015104395.2. Lineage (NCBI taxonomy): Eukaryota > Metazoa > Arthropoda > Malacostraca > Decapoda > Palaemonidae > Macrobrachium > Macrobrachium nipponense. Next base: position 4,434,992 of record NC_061107.1, read on the forward strand.
ATCCCATGCATATTTACAATCAAATGCGCATCCATACACACACACCACCACACATACACACACACACACACACACACACACACACATATATATATATATATATATATATATATATTATATATATATATATATAATGTATATATATATATATATAATGTATATATATATCAGGTATGTGTGTGTCTGTTTGTAAGTTTGTATGCATACATGCACACATTCATACATATATATGTATATATATATATATATATATATATATATATATATATATATATACAAGTATAATGTGTTTTAATTTTGTATGTTTGTTATGTATATATACAAATATGTATGTATGTATGAATGTATACGCTCTTGATTTATAAGTACACACATTCATACATACATACATACTGGTCTAGCTTATATAATTGTGTTGTGCCAGGAATGTACCGAGATATATCCATAATCCCCGATAACATCCAATAGTATTTGTGGCACTAACAAGAGAAAATACGTGTTCGAAGCGAATCCATAAAGCTATTCTGTTCGTCAGTGGAAAACACGAAAATGAAGTATTTGAAGTTCACTCGTGGATGGGTACGAATTCAGCATTCGGAAAGTTTACTTTCGTGAAGATCTGTAATGCTCCTTTCGAAATGGTTTCCTGTGCCTTTGAAGCTGTTTTCAAAACTGTGGGCCCTACATAGGACGTACTTAAAAATGAATAAAGTATGTTTGGGTACCGTATTGCTCCACTTAACCATGACAGAACTCTCGCGAAGATTCTGGATAAACACTCGCGCAAGAGATGGCATTGACAAAGTCGAGCATCGAGGTCAGGTTGAAATAATCAAGCATTTGAATGGAAGAAGTAAAGTATTCCAAAGGCTCCAAAAGGCAAAGGATAGATAATTTACCCACCGTCTTGATAAGTAGCGTCTGGTCCAAGTGCTATTCAAAATGAAAATGGAAACTGTGAAACTGATACGAAATTCATTAAGTCATGTAAAGGTAGATGAATTTTGAATACAGGTAAGCCTGACAATAGCTCAGGTGCGCGGAAATGAGCCAGCTTCTATTGACTATGATAATGAGGCAGAACGCTAGGATGGGTATTGTACCCATTGAAGATGCGAGATAGTGAAACGGTTTAATCTTGAAACTTTTCTTTAGACTGTAGGTGCGGTAATTATGCGATTAACAATGACGAGGCCCAGGAATATAGTGATTTTAAAGAGGCATATATTACAAGTGAAATACTCATCATTGTTTTCAATATCAGAAGAGATGATTGCTATTCTCAAGAAGGCGTTATTGAAATAGAATTTTATCATTCTTACCAAATCAGTTCTTGTCCAAATTCATGGCTAGAAGACGCACACACACACACACACAGGAATGTGTGTATATATGCATCTGTAATATGTATAAAGTATGCCTGTATATTAATGCATATCGTTATATGATGCACAACTTCGAGTAACTAAACTCTACAATGCTATACGATCAGTTAGGTAAGGCTACCTCCAGTCTATGGTTCTTTTCATCAGTACGACACTATTCCAGTTTCGTGACTTTTCCTTTCCCGTGTCAGATGGGAGGAAATTGACGATAGCAGGGTGTGCTGAAGACTTTTAACTTATTTATTGAATTTGAGAGGTTACTTACAGAGAAAGAAAGAGAGAACTCTAACGGAATTAGTGGGAAAGTGGTCATAAAGTGAAGGTAAATGCTTCAACATTTAGCACCAATAAAGGTGAAAGACTTCCTTTGTTATGTACAAAACAGGAAAGACTTCAGAACTGCTATATAGCTTTTAATGATTACTGAGAGAGAGAGAGAGAGAGAGAGAGAGAGAGAGAGAGAGAGAGAGAGAGAGAGAGAGACTGACCTAAGAAGGAGAGATGATTGATTCCCATATGCCATCAACTATATACCTTTTAATCATTACAGAGAGAGAGAGAGAGAGAGAGAGAGAGAGAGAGAGAGAGAGAGAGAGAGAGAGAGATTGATTCCCATATAACATCAACGTTGTAAAAATTGTCCATTTAGAAAATTAAAAAATAAAGTATCTCTCTTTATACTTATCAGCAATGAGGATTAGCTGTTGAATGACAAGCGCTACATGAATCCCGAAGATTACATCTCATTTCCCAACTGCAGACAATTAGCGTTCCTTGTTCCTTGCTCAAATTAGTCAGCCCGGGCTCAGTTTACTTGTTGCTATTGCAGTGTTTATCAGTTTCCCCAGACACAGCCTCCGGAGCTCTGTGTTAGACCTCTTTGGGAATATTTCTGTGTAAAGTTGAGTTCGTAATTGCTTTTGTTAATCATCCCGTGAAGAAGAGAGACGTAGCTGATGCAGAGAAGTATTGCTAACTTGGTTTCTCTGCTAATGTGACTCTCTTATCTAGTGAGAATTTAGTTCCTAACTTAGAAATTGAAGGATACAGACATGAAGAGTTTTTTTAAACAAATGTGAAGAGCGAAAATGTTTTTTATTTAGATAAACATAATGGATTAAGTTGCAAGATATACAAACGCTACTTCTAAACCTGAATATTCCAATAGGACTTCATTGCAGCTACTTGTAATATTGCTATTGTAACTAACACCATAACTACTTGTACTAGAATTACTCTTCTGCTTCAGCTACTGGTCCCTTGTTCGATTGCCACAGCTATTCTAACTATTCAGCACTACTAATTCCGAAGCTACTAAACCACAAGTAACTTTTTAAAAAAATATGAAAAATTTATTCATGGATGATTCACACCACGAAAATATTTTAAAGAGTAATGCGTTGCTCTCGAAACGCTGAATGAAACTGGAAAAACTTTCGTTTCTTGTTTGAATAGATATGTACATTCACATGTACAGTAAAAGTCTCTTTTGATGAGAACTTTATTGAAGTTGATGTATTAAGACTAAAATAAACTCCCATTATTTTTGGATATTATTAGAAGAAAGCAAAACTTTTGTAAATATTTTCTACCAAACGTGTTAATGCTATAGTTGTATTCCTTACAAAACTGATAAAACACAGTGATTAATCATATTGGTTGTATTAGGTATAAAGTCGATAAAACACAGTTATTAATCATATTATTTGTATTCGGTTTAAAGTTGCTAAAACTCAAAGTCATACAAATAATTTACCTAGGGTCATTTTAAGGAAACGAAACTCACACCCAACGTTATATGTGAATGTCAATATGCAAACAAAAAGAGGACACATTCTTGATAACATCAAAGTGTCGATAGTTGCATTCAGATCAGCCCAAGGTATTATATTCATGGATGAATATCACATACAAATATAAAATCACACAAAGTCGGTGCAAACTGCAAAGCCAAGAGAGTTATAATTTAATAAATGTTCAGCAAAGAATGATTAATCTTTATGTTCAAGTTTTAAAATTAGATGAAGTGGTATTATATATACAATTCACAAAGTTTCGAAGAAATTATTGTAAAGGAGTACACATGGGAAAATATTCGAGACTAATTTTATCACGAGGATGACGTTATTTTTTTTTTTTTTATTTACATCGGGGAAAATTATATAGGCAATTGGATAAGTCCTTGTTTCCTCTACATCATAAATATTTAGTCGAGAACATTTTGGTCAGAATATCCAGCTCCCAAGGTACCGACCGACCGAGGGTCATCATCAAAACGTGGCGAGAAATACCTGTAAAAGAGTAATCCAAACTGTCAGCCTTCCTAGCGTGTTTTATACCAGTTTTCATTATGGAGCTGAAAATTATTCCATCGTCATTATCCCATCCATTCTGGAAGCAATTAGGCAAGAATCAATTTCAAACCCAGAAATTCACGCGCAATGCGGTCACCAACTCATTATATTGGAACGTGCTCATTGATCCTGCGATACGGGCCATGGAAACGAAACGGTACGAGCCACAATTATCGTAAACTCTCGCTGAAACAGAAACTGCTGTAGGTAACTCCGTCCTCAAATGACTCCGGTAAAGCGCTTGGCAGTGGCAGCGAGTGTGTACGTGTGTGTGTGTGTGTCTTTGTCTATGCTGGAACACCGAGTACCCTTTAAAGCCTTTCCGCTAGGCTGCTGCAATAGATGAGGGAATGGTATAAATGATTTCCAGATCCTGGAAGGCAGTGATATCAGGGGCGAGACCGATACATTGAGTTCTCTGGCCGGGTCAGAGGTACAGTAACGAGGAGGGTGGGGTGGGGGTGGGGGAGGGATTTTGGAAAGCGGAGGACGTTGCCAAGATGGCGTTTCAGAGTTTCATGTCCGGATTTTGACGTAAAAGATTATGATTGATTTTTCTCGAAAACTGTTGCCTATCTCCTGATGTAGGTCATTTAGTGCTATGTTATTCATAACATTTCATTTCCTACTTTTGTATGAACGTAAACTCATACAACCTAGAGAAAGCTTTATTAAATGAGGCACATACGCATGTTTTGTTCAAATTACAGAAATATGGCATTTTTTGCCCAGGAGGATATTCTTCCCGAAAGTGCTTAATTTGGACCTATTCAGTCTCCTGTAGCCCACAAAGTTCCTGTCTGGTACGAGCGAATTACTTTAAGTTTTATTTATTTATTATATTTTCGAAATATGATCAAACGAAACCTATCTTAACTTGTCATGAGTAATTATATTTTGAGTGAGAGATATGAAGGACATCCTAAGTTAGGTTAGGTTAGGTTATGGCAAGTGATATGACATATCTTCATGTATGTATCAGACTTCGGCTTTTGTTTGCAATGTGTTTTATGTTGAATCTCATAAGTATATTCATATTTAATTTATATTTTCTTTGATCATTTCACTTTATTGCAACAATGAGCTTTCATGACTTATCTCATTCTTGAGATACTGGACCCACTTTTCAGTATCATTTTATCGAGATAAAAGGATTAAGCAAAATATTGTTAGCTTTCAAAACAGCTTATAATAGATTCGTTGTGCTTCTTCAGCAATGCGCAACATCAAAGTTTGCGTATGCACTTTCTTTGCATGTCAAATTACTTTCCCGACTTTTCCCTGATCCTATTTCGCCAAACTTCTGGCAAAATTTGTGTTATCAAATGTTTGAGCCAACTGTCTCGTATCTTGTATCTTCGCCGTTTATACGACAAATTTTTTCCTATCGTGAATATGATCAGGGGAGAAAAAACTCTTGATAATTAGGAGATTATTTTGTCGAGCCCTTCTTTAAGACGAGTTTATCCTTGTTGGGCCGAAATAATTGTTTGAGGAAACTTGTTCTTTTCTGTCATATCTGCCTCATCATATTGTAATCCGATTTTTAATGACCTCTTATCCTGGATACGTTTTCAACCTCGTTAAAAAAACTACTAACGAAGGCGGTGGCTTCTGCTGACAGTTTTACTAAAGATGTTTCCAGAAAACCAAAAATATCCCGAAATTGAATCAACTTATGTATTCTGTTTTATTTTGGACCAGCCAAAGAAATATGTTCGTTTTTTTCATATTATATTTTCCTTTAAGACATTTTTTAGTTCTGAAAAAAATTACGAAATTGAATCAACTTGTGTATTCTATTTTATTTTAGCCCAGCCAACAAATACATTACTTTTTCATATCATATTTTCCTTTCAGACATTTTTAAGAGTTCTGATCAATTGTTATATCTTTCTTGAAAGGAATGGATATGCGACCCCACATGACCCACATAACCTGCTTTGGTCGAAGGATTCAGTAAGCTGGTCAGCCAAGTGAGGCTGGAGATGAGTGGAGATTCGTGGAAGTTAAGCACGGGAAAGTCACCTTATCGATCTCCTCTTGAATCTTATCAGTTTTCCACCGAAAGCCATTCCCCTGCTACAACAGATTTCATTCTATCCCCGAAAAGCGTATCCTAAAATGGTTAGAAATCGAAGAGTCAAGAATCCATTCTGGCTATCAGATGTACAAATTTATGGGACCTTTGTTGTACGTGGCATTGATCCTTCCCCCATTCTGTGCACTGTTTAAAGACCCCACTTACGAAATAGCAAACCTTTATGTTATACTTTCAGCGAGGAATATCTGCTTATTATGTTCCAATATTAGGTTTACCTCATCCGTATCTGTTATCAGAATTCATTCAAACCTGCTCATGGAAACCCAGGATAAACATTAAACCTAAAATATTGCATTCTAAGTATTTTAAATCTATTTTTTAATTCATTCAGCTTATATTTAATAAAAAAAAGTGATATATCACACAATTCTGTGAATATTCATATAGATGCTTCACAGCTTTTATCTAGCTGTCTCCATTCATAAAACCAATCACTGCTGTGGCTCAGAGACATTTTTCAAAAGCTCTAGCTATGGGGACTTTAAGACTATAAACGCTATTTTTAAGGTTAATGTTTGTTTTTAACGAGCTGTGCTTAAAGGATTAAATATATTTGTTTACAGTTGTTTAATTAATACTTTTATTTGGAGTTTAATTTAATATTGTATGATTTAGTAGCCATTTTTCAAAATAGTGGGATGATTTATCCTACAAACTACGCAGAGATAGACTGACAGTTTGCATTTGATATTTACGTAGTTCTTGATGATTTAATACTTCATTTCCTTTTACAGAAACGTTACTTAAAAGAGCTATAATTGTATCTCAGAAATAAATGTGAGAATTTTAGATTTGATTTCCCATAAAACGAAAACAAAAGGTTACTCGTGATGTTGCCATTCGAGCAACGACGGGGAATAATTACCTTGGCTGAGAGCTCAAATCCTAATTGGTTTTTGCCCGTGTTCACCACTCGACCTCTAATGGCATGCTTTATATTAATATCATTAAGTACTAATAGACAAACATTTTGTCCGGATTTCTATTAAATATTACTTTTACGTCCTACATATCTCTCATCAAAAGACTTTGAAATATATTCTTATGATATAGGAGGAGATTATAACTGCGAAAAGCTCTTTATCTGCTTTAATTAACACATAACAGAGTTAGATCAGTTGCATAACAGAGTTAGATCAGTTGTTACCCGTAACTTTCATGACTGTTGTGATTGTTGTACTTCTTACATGATCTAAATTATAATGAAGATAATTCAATTATGGGGTTTTATCAAAGAAAGCCGTGAGTTAGAAGATGGCATTTAGTGAATGAGAATACTATTAAAAATGTTATACTATGGTTTATTTAATAGCATTCACTCATAAAGCAGGTATTAGTAAAGAATGCATCCACCAATCACATCCGAGGACGATACAGCCAATGAGAGGACAGGAGTTTCTCGCCAAGTGGGTGTTCCTCGCGTTTATACAGAGAACCTCCTCGAATCCCCCCACCCCCAACAACCGCTCCCCCCCCCCCCCCGCCCCCCCCCCAAAAAAAAAAAGAAAAAAAAAAAAAAAAAGAAAAAAGAAATAAGTAAGTAGAGCGGGAGAGACGTCTTTGAATCGCTCTAGCTATGGTATGGCCCCCCCCCGGGGGGGGGGGGGGGGGGGTTTGGGGTTGAGGCAGTAATCCTTAATTTTAAGATTTTAACAATCTTTTGCTTGAACTATTGGAAATGTTGATTTTTCACAGGTGTTAAATCGGTGTAATTTTTATGGGGAATTGGATGTAATAACAAATAATTGATTAAGTTTAGGCAAAACGGTGCAGTAAGTGACATAATGAGTAGGATGATTCATCCTACCAACATTTCGTGTTTAAGTAGTCAAATTTTGTTTATAGAGACGTCAAAAAAACCTGTATGCTTGTATCTCAGTATAGCTAAAGGAATTATCGATTTCAGTAAAAAATAAATAAACGAGCGATTTAATTCTCAAAGCCTCCATAGCTAGAGCGTTTGAAAGACGAGTCTCGCGGCTCTTAAATCATTTGAAAAAAGCGGCAAAATATTTGTCTTCTCATTGGCTGTCAGCTTCAACCCTGATTGGTGCGTACATGTGTTTACTACTCAAGCTGCTGTAGTGATTTCACGCTGAATATTATGTAGGTATTGCCATAAAGCGCAAACAGACAAACGTTTGATCCGAGTTTCTATTAAAGATTGGTTTTAGTTTGTCTAAATCTTAACTATTTATTCTCTCCATGGCAGAAACATCTACCACTCTCCCGAGATCGTCAGTGGATGATCGTCTTCCATCAAGCGTTTCCTGCAGTCGAGTCGAAGCCAGACATCAGATCCTCCTCCAGCAACCTTGGTCTCTCCATACCTCCGTGAATTTCGAGTGACTGCGAGAGGAGAGATGACAATTGAAGAAACGACAGACAACAGGCGCCTAGGTGGCGCGGTAAGTTTGGTCTTGGCCTGCCACCCCGGTGGCCGCTAGTTCGGCTCTCGTGCATTCCACTGAGGGGTCAGAGATGCGTATTTCTGGTGATAGAAGTTCACTCTCTACGTGGTTTGGAAGTCACGTAAAGCCGTTGGTCCCGTTGCTGAATAACCACTGGTTCCATGCAACGTAAAAACACCATACAAACAAACAAATAAGAAAACCTAACCCTCCTCCTCCTTACTCAGAGGTGCTAGTACTAAACATGGCGGAAGCTCTTTGGGACGTCGTTTTTAGTACTAGCCCCGCGTGGATCGAAGTATTATAGAACCCCATTTCTATATTGTGTGGTCGACAAGTTACATTAACAAACGATATCTTCGCGCGTGTGCGGCCGTCTACTTTGCTTTGCTTGAGCTTACCCTGTTTGACAGAGGTGGATACATACCGGGTTCATACCACCTTCCCCTTCCCCTTCCCATTAAACATCTATCACACCTTTCTCCTTCATTCTCTTCCAATCCAGCAAATGTTGGCCGAGACCGGGACACTAACGAACAGCAAAAGTTATATAACTGTAACAATTGAAGTTGTCTTTCCGAGAAACTAAAGGACAGCCTGTGAAGAAGAAAAAATGTCCTGGAGTACATCAAACCCAGACCCACAGCAGTTTTAGTTTTCTTTGAGTAACAGCTGCTGTTTCTGTGCTAGCACGTTTATGTTTCATGTAAACCTAGTAAGTGAAATATTATGTGTAAACCCCCGTAGAGTTGTATCATATTTTTTTTTCTCCATATGAAGTTTTATTCTTATCACTTCCGTCGTATCTCTCCATCAGTGAACCTTTCCTAGCGCCTTCCTGTTTCTAAATAACTAAACTAAGACTTTTTGCTGTCATATCTGATCTCATACTGATAGGTTCAATAAGGTTTGATCATTGAACAGGATTTGTAACTCTACTTGTCTATTTCTATTTTTATTTTCAATCAACGATATTTTTTTCTCTTTACAGAAACATCATATGTTTTGGGGCGCTCTGGGAGCAAGATGCTGTGCTGGCAAACTATTATGTTAATCCTGAACAACTGCAACCATTGTTTTAACCCTGATCGGTCGTTTTAGGTGCTTACTCTTCAGGCGTCCACGTTTTCGTTGCCATCATACACCAACAGATAAACGTTGCATTATTTTTCTAAGTTAATACGAACTTCGCATTGTATATTTGTTCTCAGAAGAATGCAGAAGATATTCATAGGACTTAAAAGTAAACTAACATGGTAAAATAAGCTTTATCTGCTCAAAATACTATATCCATTTTCTGAAGAGTAATCAGTTAGTATTTCAAAACTTGGCAACGCAGACGACATCTGGCAGCGTAGCAAGAATATAGGTCATTAATCCTTAAGAGCGTTAAGACTAATGCAATTAATTATCTTTTTCTTAAAATATTGTATAGTTTTAATAGGATTTAATTATCTTGTAATATAATTAGTGGAATATTCGTATCGACACCACCATTTATAGCTAAGTGTGTCTATTGTGAGTCAACAAGGCAATCACCAATCACTGTTGAGTATGGTGCAGCCAATGAAAGGTCAGGAATGTCCATGAAGGTGTTCCAGGGTTATATACCCTGCTGTTACAAGAATCTCCTCGAATGATAAGGAAAATTGTAGGAACGTCTTTCAAACTCTCTAACAAAGAAGTTGGGGAAGGGGGTTGTGGGATGGGGGTGGTTTGCTCTTTAAGAGTAAATTAAGTTTTTGGGTCATTCTCCTAAGTCCAGTTATGCGATTCATTTAGAGATGTTTATTTAATTTTCTTGTATATAGAAGAGAATTAATTATTAAATGCATTATGCAAATTGACGGATTAAGTGACATAAGTAGTAGTAATTCAACTTACTTAAGACACTGGTAGTTGGATGAATCATCCTACTAATAGCTTAAGTAGTAGGATGATTCATTCTACTAACTGAACTACCATTAAGTAATAATTGTATCCCGTATTTAGATAGTAGATTTATGAATGATTTCATACTTAAATTCCTTTCATAAAATCATAAATAAAATAAGGGATAAGTAGATATCAGGATTAGATTCAGGAATAATAAATTTCCCTTTGAAATAATGACTTAATCCTCAAAGCCGCCATAGCTAGAGAGTTTGAAAGACGTTTTTCGTAAATTTAAGACCATTTGAGCCGATGCGCTAAATATCTAATTTCTTATTTGCCATTAGCTCTTAACCCTGACTTGTGAGTGTTCGTGTTCCATACTATAGCTGTAACTTCATGCTGTATGTTATGCTGGTGCTGTAACACGCTAACAGAAAAAGTACTTCTTGGATACTTTTATAGTGTAAATAATTTTTCCTGTGTATACAATATATTTTTCTATGTAAATAAAATTTGTCCATGCTCATACAATGTATTTTGTATTCTTTATATTTTAATTATAAGTTTTTATTACAGGAAACAATGGTTTATTTCATATAATTCAGTAAATATATGCACAAATTTTATGATTTTTTTTTACACACATAACCTCCATTTATAGAATATAGTTAGTAAGAAATGGATCAACCAATCACTGCTAAGAATGTTACAGCCAATCAGAAGTAAGAGCTTCCCCCCATATGGCGTTCCTTGCGTTTATGAACTGCAGTTCGTAAACTCTGTTCGAATGGTTCCCGAAATTAAGAGTTTTCTTACTTATGTATTAGGGTTTGGGGGGCATTTTCCCGTAAAGGTAATACAATCAATGACCTATAGGTAGTAAAATAATGTTTTTATGCGGAGTTTATTGCATAATGTATTAAACTTTTAATTTCGTTAGTATAAAACCACTCGGTAGGTGACAAAAATAGTAGGATGAACTGAATTTCCTGTACAGCTAAGCAGACAGGCTCGTGATTTGAATTTAGTATTCAAATTGATATTGCGCTTTGAGCATTCTTATTAATTATTTAACATTCAACTTATATCTATAAAGAAACAGTATCAAAACATATGCTTGTGCTGACTTGCCTTAACTTCGAATCATCCTATATGATAATTTGAAGCCATCTTAGCTAGAGCGTTTGAAAGTCGTTTCTCACACCTTTTGGTTGAAAACATCTTAGCTAGAGCGTTTGAAAGTCGTATCTGACACCATTTGGGCAAAAGTTCAACAGCAACGCATATAGAGAGGAACTACTTCGTGTTATGATTTATTGGCTGGAAAAGTACGTCCTCTCATTGACCAGCAGCCTTACCTCTGATCGGTTGTTGTTCGCGAAGTCATCTGTTGTATGTAGAAGTTGCCATAAGATGCCAAGAGATCAACTTTTTACAATGTTTATGCAGTTATTAGTTTCAGGTCTTATGTATCGTTTGGTACGAGAATTTAGAGTATATTACTTCGAATATAAGAAAAAAATAAAACGTTGAAATACGCTGTATTAGCTCGAAATATTATGTTCATTTAATGACGTAGTGAAGTAGGCATCTACCAATGAGTGTTCAGAATGAAACAGCCAATCAGAGAACAGGATTTTCCTGCCATGAGGGTGTTCCTCGTCTTTATGAGCTTCTGTTGAACACACCTGCTCAGAAAATCGCGAGAGATGACTGCAAAGCTCTAGCTATGAGAGCTTTAAGACTATAATCGATATTTTTAACTTTTTAACGAGGTTTAATGGAAACCATTGAAAGGGATTATGTACAGGCGTTGTTTAATCAACGTTATTTATATATAGATTTGAATTTAAAATTACAACACTCAGCAAAACGAGACAGTAAGTGACATAAGTAGTAGGATGATTCATCCCACTAACTATCTAAATGAAACAGTTATCATTGATTTATTAGTATAATTCCTTTTAAGGAAATGTTAATAAAAAAAAGGTGTGATCTAATCTCAGAATAGGTTTAAGGAATTCTCTTTCCTCATAAAATAAAGAGAAAGAATGAGGAAATAACTATAGTATTTACACTGACATAGCAGACACAAACTCGTGTTTTGAATGATATTGTAATATAAAAAGTTCTATTGATTATTTGATATTTAAAGTTTTCATTTATAGAGAAACATTATCAAAAAAAAGCCGTTAGTACTGGCTTCCTGAAGCCTTTATCCATCTTAAATAGCTAGCTAGCATAAGGTCACTTTAGTTTGAGCGTTAGAATGTCGTTTCTCACACCATTTGGGCGAAATCTCAACAGCAACGCATAAAGAGATGAACTGCTTTGTGTTATGACTTTATTGGCGGGACAAATACTTCCTCTCATTGGCCAGCAGCCTTACCTCTGATCGGTTGTTGTACTTTACGTCATCGTGTTATGTAGAAGTTGCCATAAGTTGCCAAGGGACGAGAGTTTTACAATATTTATACTGTTATTATAGTTTTAGACCAATTGTATCGTTTGATAGGAAAATTTTGAATATATTACTTCGAATATAGGCTAAGAATTAAATGTTGAAATACGATTTATTAGCTCGATTTATTACATTCATTTTATGACGAATAACCAGTTAGTATTTTAAGTCTTAGTTATACAGACGACATCCTGCATTGTAGCCAGTGTGGTCAATTATTTCCCGGTAAATTTTAGATTTTATAAGTTTAATTATATATTTTTCACATATTGTCTGTATTTTATAAGAAATTACCTAATTATACTCTAACTTTGATTTAATTATGATTTATTTTGATGTAATTCAGCAAACATTACTATAGATTTATCTCTGATTTTGACCCAGTCGTATTTATTCATAAAACCGGTAGGAATAAAGAAGGCATCCACTAATGAAAGTTCAGGATGAAACAGCCAATGAGATGCCAGGATTTTCCCGCCATTAGGGTGTTCCTAGCATTTATGCACTGCTGTTTACGTAAATTCGCAAAAGACGTCTTTCAAACGCTCTAGCTATGAGGACTTTATGAATATAATCGTTATTTTTTAAGGTTTAATGGGCATTTCGTTAGGCTAATAAAAATATTAATTTTACAGTACCTGAATCAATGTTATTTCTATGTAAAATTTAATTTAATATCAAGTAATTTATTATGTATTTTTTTGTTAAGTGACATACGTAGTAGGATGATTCATCCTACCCAATGCTCAGACATAGATTAAAAATTCGACTTTATTATTCAATTAGATGAGTTATCAAGGATTAAACAGTTCATGTCCTTTTATAAATAAGTTAATAAATTAGTTGTAAGAGTATCTAAGTATTAGTTTAAGGCTTTCTCGATTTCCCATTGAGGCCACCATAGCTAGAGCGACTGAAAGACGTGTCTCGTGATGTGCAAGACAGTTTGAACATTGGCGGGAATGTCTGCCTTCTCACTGGTTGTCTGCCTGAACCCTGATTGGTCTTTGCCAGTGGTTGCTGTTTAGCTGTGACGTCATACTGCTTAGTTGCCATCAAGCACAAACAAACAAACTTATAACCCTGATTTTTATTGAATATTAGTTTTTAGTTGTCTATAGCTGTCATCAGAAGACTTTAAAACATATTCTTAGGAATCTTAGAGAGAAATATGACAATGAAATAGGGGTTTTCATTTCCAGTGATCATATTCGTTTGACAAGGAGTTAACAGTTAGCATAATTAATCTGGGTTATGCAGACGGCGCGTTCCAGTGTAGCCAAAATTAAGTGAAATATTTCTTAGAACTTTCACATTTAATGGGATAAATTTTGTTTTTCTTCTTATGTCATCTATATGATTGTAAAATCAATCCAACTGTACGTTTTTATCTGATAAAATCATGATTTATAAGTCGATATTCAGTGAAGACTAATATAGATCTTAAGCGCCCTACAGACTATCATACATGTATGATCAAATTGGCGTTGGACAATCCAATTTGAGAATGTAGAGGCTTGTTTGAAGCAGTTTGAAGCTAGCTTGTCCAACAAGACGTTTGACCAGCATGCTTGACGAGTCTGTAGTGGTGTTTGATCATACATGCTCATTTGGTCACCATCAACCATGGCGAACACACAAGATAACCAAGAATTTTGGATAGAGTTCATTGAACTCTATCAATCATTTCCATGTCTTTGGAAGGTTAAAAGTGAGGAATACAAAAATAGGACACTAAAGGCAAAGTGTCAGCAAAAATTGCTTGATAAATTGAGAGAACACATCCCAAATGCCACCAAGGATATGATACCAAAGAAAATTAACTCTCTTCGTACTAGCTTACAGGAGAGAATTAAAAAAAGGTGGTTCAAAGTGAGAAATCTGGTGCTGCAACTGAAGACATGTATGTACCCTCCTTATGGTTTTTCGGTGCTCTAAATTTTCTCCGAGACCAGGAAATTCAGGAAGAAGGGATATCTACAATAGACATTGATGAAGAGGTGAGGAAATATTCAAACACATTTAATGCAATGTATATATATTTAGGCAGTTTTTTTTGTACACTCTGTAGATACAGATACAACTTTCAGTATATCCAAGTAGTATCATTTTATTCTGATAAACTGATGTTATCAAGAGATAATGGTAATTGTCAGTGTAGAGAATCATATCTTAATGATAGTACATCAAATAATGAAAATAAATAAATCATGGTTTCGGTCTACATAATTATTAATGTAGCTTCCAGTTGTATTAGAGTTCGTGAATGTATTAATATATGTACTGTCAGTATGTCTACAACAATGCACAAATAATTACCTATGTTTAGCTAATTTGCTAGATTTGTAAAGCACAAGAGTACCATGTACGAGAACATAATGCACAGCTACCCTAAACAATATGTAATCAAGCTATAAATTCTAGTTCAGCTATAACTTCCATGTGATCCTACATACTTGCTAGGGCATCCATCCTGGGCCATTGAAATACTGACAATACTTATTGCGTACATCCTTGGCTGACAATGAAGACTGTTGAACAGTTGGTTCAAAAGGAATGATGCCTGCCTTCTACTGATACTTTCTACATATTGTTCTCCATCCTCCACTCATTTAATTATGCAAGTAGCAACATGCAAGGATTATTTGTTTGGACACTTTAGTTGGGGATAGATTGATTGTCGAGTGTAAAATACGAACCTAGATGACAACATGCCAAAGGTCCTTTCCACTACATTTCTGGCTCGTGACAACCCTATAATTGTATATCTGTAGTTCTTTAGTAAGATTGGCATGACTATATGGCTTCATGATATTCTCCAACAGAGGGGAACGCATCATCCCCTATTAAAACATAAGGAAAACCAGGATCAGTTGTTCCTGGTAGAGGGCTTGGTGCAGGAATGTGTAGTTTATCCTCTGTTAAGTCCTGACTAAATCTTGTGTTTCCATAAACACCCCCATCTGAGACTCTTCCATTTGTTCCTATATGACCATAAGGAACTGACATTTTGACATTAACTATAGCCATTAAAACGACACTAAAAAGTACCTTTATAATTATAGTAGTAAGAACCAGAGTTATATGGCTTTGTAATTTTAACATGTTTTCCATCAATAGCTCCGAGGCAGTGAGGAAAGTCCCATTTCCGATCAAACTCTTCAGACACTGACATCCATTCCTCCTCGCTCTGGTCGGTATCTGTGAATATTAATAGGATACATAAAATATCTTCCAAATAATACCCTTAAATTTTAAATGGTTAATTTTGGTTACAAATTCATTATAGAATGATACTACTAAAGATATCATCAAAGGAACACACACACAATCCGGCCCCCTTTTTCTCTCTCTTTCTCTGCAGAATTTAACTTTTTAGATATTTTTTTTTCATCAGTCATCTAAATGCCAATGGAAATGTTGTGAATCCCTGGGGGTTCACGAACCAGGGACGGATCCAGAATTTTTTTATGGAGGGGGGTGGGGGGAGGAAAATCATTTCCTATATATATTTTGTTTTTATTCACAAACAAAATCTCTAAATATATATATATATATATATATATATATATATATATATACATATAAATAATATATATATATATATATATATATATATATATATATATATATATATATATATATTATATATATATATATATATATATATATATATATATATATATATATATATATTTATTTTTTTATTATTTTTTTATTTAATTAAGCTTAGTTTGGGTCGGTCTTTAGTACAATCTTTTTTTGGACCAGTGGGAGGATGCATCCCCCCATACCCACCCCCCCCCCCCCCCTCCCCCCCTGGATCCGTCCTTTAAGGCTTTCACGGAACGCCAGAGGCGTACAGTGAATTTTGGCTATCACTTCTACAGACCTTAGGATCTTTTACGTCCGACTAATTGTTTCTTTCTGAAAAGTTGTTAAGCTTACCCTGACATCAAATGCTATACACGCATACATATATAAATGTGTAATATATATTTATAATATATATCGATACATACACGCAAACACACATCTTTTCTAGCCTGTTTTACCAATTTTTAACTTATCTAAGCCATGATTAGATTTATAATCTACAGAAGCAAATCAGGATTAGAGGCCTTTTCAGTTTTATGCAAAGAAAACCGTTGTGCTTAGCTTTGTCTGTCCGTCCGCACTTTTTTCTGGCCCCTCTCATATCTTAAAAACTACTGAGGCTAGAGGCCGGGAAATTGGTAAGGTGATCATCCACCCTCCAATCATCAAACATACCAAATTGCAGTCCTCTAGCCTCGGTAGTTTCTATTCCATATTCAGTTAAATTTTGCCATAACTGTGCTTCTGGCGGTGGTTAAAGTTTCATGGGCCGAGGTTCGTACAGCATCATACCGAGATCTATTTCCGGTGGCCTTGATTATACGCTGTACAGAAAACTCGATTGCCTTCGGCGCATTGTTTTACTACTTTTATTTAGCTGTAAATCTTTTGAAATAGTTTTACGCAGAATTCATCAATCCTGACGCCAGTATTCTTCACCAAAGTTCTTCAGCAGTTGCCACAGGAGACGAAGTCACCTTTGCATAATGAGAGTTCTGTATCACCGATAAGGTCTCATCTTGCCGTAAATACTTGTTAAACTTCTAATGTTTCCAGGAAACATTTCTGAGAATATTTTTGTAAAGGAATCCTAACTGCCTTAAACTTTTGCCAAAATCCTTTCAAGAATTCCTAACTACCTAATCAAAATCAGAAGTTTTAATTCCGCTATCGTGGAAGCCTCTAACTCGAATGATTCAGGGTCCGGTCCAGTTTTGTTTCTAAAGTTCGGGAATTCTTGATAGGAGCAGATTGAAGCCTTTGTCTTGTAAAGAAGTAAAATATAACCTGTAACTCTCCCTTAACAGAAGTGACCACATTTATTTTAGCTGGTTCTTGTGATTTCCAGATTTCGACCCACCTCATGTTCTGTTTACTTAGCATATTTGTTTAATTTGCCAACAATGAAGTAGAAAACCAAATGAATGTAAGTATAAGCTGGTGCAATCCTTACTATTTACTTCGAGAATTTTATCGAAGTAAAGCTTTATAAAACCATTACTTTGCACAGGGATTTTACGGTATAATACAGCCTTCAAAAATTGTGAAAAAGACCCCACACTGCAGCAGTAACAGATCGTGATGCAGAGCCAGTGATTTTTCCATCGCCTTAAGAGAAGACGTGAACCCGCGACATCTGAGTGGCATACCACGACACTAACAACTATACCAGCAGAACAGCTTGAGATATGAGATATCCTTATCATTACTGATAAAGACCATTTTACTATCCAGAGGGACAATCTGATTAATCCTTAATTTTGGAAAAGAACATGACTCCAAACACATTCTACAAATTCTTATATTTCCTCTTGGTATTTGTGAATCACTCAAATCTAACAGGACTGGCCACATCACAACAGATACACAAAGACGTCTGTATTACAATATAATACCATATAACACGTTTATCTATCGCAACAGAAGCTTTGAGTTGGCCGGATGGGCCAGGTAGCTAAAATAGGGTGCATACAGTCCAACTTGTACGTCTCTGATGAGAGCACCAACATTAAAAAAAAGATAAACCTCTTTATTCTTTACCTATGACTATTTGGTGTACTGCTGCTTTAACATAATCATGAAAGAGAGAGAGAGAGAGAGAGAGAGAGAGAGAGAGAGAGAGAGATATCAAGATTAAATAAAATTACATCATCTCTTTATTCCTCACCTATGACTTCATGGGCAATTAATACCTTTTTAAACATAATCACGCGAGAGAGAGGAGAGAGAGAGAAGAAAGAGTTTTGAAGACGAGGACGATGGGAGGAGAGAGAGACGGAGAGATTTTTTTTTAAAAAAAAAAAAAATAAAAGGGTTTTTTTTTTGTTTTTTTTTTGTTTTTGTTTTTTTTTGTTAAAATTTTCTTCCCTTTTTTATTTCCTTACCTATGAACTTTTGACATTAAACATTACTAACATAATCAAAGGGGAAGAGAGAAGTATGAGGGGGAGGGGGAAAAAAAAAAAAAAAAAAAAGAAAAATGAAAAAAAGGAAAAGGGAACCGGAAAAAAAGGGGGGAAAAAAAAAAAAGAGAGAAGAGAGGTGAGAAGGAGAAAGGAAATAGGAGGGAAGTGGAAAACACCAAGATTTAAAATAAAGTTACAATCTCTTTTATACCACCTTACCCCATGAACACTTTTATTTGGTCAATTTGAATACTACCCTGTGCCGACTAATCACGAGGAGGACCTTTACCTTTACAGACCGCGTTACCAGTTTTCGTTCGGGTTGCCCCCAGGTTTCCCCCGCAGTGGTGAAGGCCAACCACCTCCTAATTTGTCTACCAGAGGAGTTGCTAGTACATCCTTTCCAGGTATCTTTTGCCAATTCTTTCCAATCTTGGGAATGGTCCCCTAGGGGGATGCCAGTTTTTTTTTAGGGAGCAGTTTAGATATTTTGGTGCGAGCTTTATTTCTTAAAACACATCCTAACCGCTCACTATCCCTTGGAATATATTCCCCTCAGATGAGCTTGGGCAACGCAATTTGAATAAAGACGCCTGCAATTATCGATGCGTTGGTGGGCGTAAGTTGGATTAATGTCCATGGGTGTGCTTTCCTTATTTTTTGCCTGGTAAATTGTTTTTGGGCACTAATTAAATCTAAGCCTTGCTTGGCTTGCCTTTCTGATATTTTTAGTTCCATGATATTTTCTGTTATTCCTTCTATCTGTTTCCATGCCTGAATTATCATGTAGCGTCTCTTTCTCCTTTCTAGACTATATAATTTTAAGGATTGTAGTCTTTCCAGTAGTCAAGGTCCTTAACTTCTTCTATTCTAGCTGTAAAGGACCTTTGTACACTCTCTATTTGTGCAATATCCTTTTGATAGTGTGGGTACCATATCATATTGCAATATTCAAGTGGACTACGAACATATGTTTTATAAAGCATAATCATGTTCAGCTTTTCTTGTTTTGAAGTGCCGTAACAACATTCCCATTTTTGCTTTACATTTTGCCAAAAGAATTGCTATTTGATCATTGCATAACATGTTCCTATTCCATCATCACACCAAGGTCTTTAACTGCTTCCTTATTTGTGATTGTCTCATTATTAGGTCCCCTATATGCATATAGCTTTCCTTCTCTGTCTCCCATAATTTATTGATTCAAATTTATCAGAGTTAAATACCATCCTATTTTCCTCTGCCCAATCATATACTTTTGTTAAGGTCTCTTTGTAGAGCGTTCCTATCTTCATCACAAAGTAATTTCTCTACTTATTCTTGTGTCATCAGCGAAACTACTCACTACCGAATCCTTAACATTACTGTCTATGTCTCAATCATAATAACAAACAGTATTGCAGCTAACACCGTACCTGTGGCACACCGGATATTACCTTGGTTTTTTTCATCCGATTTCTCATCGTTTGCAATAACTATCTGTTTTCTGTTGTGTAAAATTCTTTTAACCATCTTCCTACTTTATCCACGATATTGTGTTTTCTAATTTCTTTGCTAATATATTGGTGGTTACTTTGTCAAAAGCTTTTGCAAAGTCTAGATAAACCATATCTGTTTCATTTCCGCTTTTCATATTTTTGAATATGTTCTCACGGTGGACTAACAGTTGGGTTTGTGTACTTTTTCCGGGTACGAAACCGTGTTGTCCTATATTAAACAAATTATTTTTTATTAAATGTTTCATAATATTTTTTTTCTTCATTACCCTTTCATACACTTTCATAATATGTGATGTTAGACTCACAGGCCTATTAATTACTTGCCTCTTTTTTAGTCTTGATCCACTTTTGAAAGTAGGGGTGATATATGCTAATTTGTGCTCATCATAAATCGTGCCTGTATCTACACTTTGTCTTAATAAATAATTGCAAGTGGCTTTGCGATAGAATGAACTACTTTCTTTAACAAAATAGCAGGGATTCCATCAGGCCCTGCAGCAGCTCCATTTTAATTTCATTAATTGCCTGCACAATATCAGCTTCATTAAATTTCTATGTCAGCTAATATTCACTATTTTCGTCCCTTACTTCTATATCATTTATCTTCATTATCTATTCTAGGGGTGAATTCTCTCTTATATCGTTCTGCCAGTATGTTTTGCAAATTTCCTTTTTTTCATTCGTTAATCTCCCTTCAATTCTCAGAGGGCCTATTTCTATTCTTCTTTTATTCATCTTCTTCGCATATGAGTATAATAGTTTGGGGTTTTGTTTTGTTGATATTTAATAGGGTTTTTTTCTTCCAAGTCCAAGTTTTTCATTTTCTTTGATTGTATAATCTTTTTGTTTCTGCATTTTCTATCTTACTTTTTAGTTCTATAACTTTCCATGCATTTTTCTTTTGCAAGACCTTTTTTCCACTTTCTGATTTTCTGGAACAAGATCCTTCTGTCTCTTGGTATGCATGAATTATGTTTACTTTTCTTCTTCGTATATATTTATCACTATTTTCTCTAATATTTTATATAATATCTCCGTACTTACCCTTATGTCATCGCTTACGAAATGTTTTTATTTATCCTAATCTTTGTTTAATTCTTCATTTATTTCTGACCATTTATATTTTTACTGTAGAAGTTGTATTTTTCCATATCCTTCCCACTTTTTCATTTCTTGCTTATCTGTTTTCACTTGCTTTGGAATGAACTGTTAATTCTATGACATTATGGTCTGAAATACTCGCATTATAAACCATTATTTCTTTAACATAATTCATCTCGTTCACAAATACTAGGTCTAAAGTATTTTCCTTTCTTGTTGGCAGGTGATTTATTTGTTGAATGTTGTATTCTAGTAGCATATCTAATAGCTTTTCGAATTGCCTCTTATCTTCTGCACTACTATTACTCTCTTTTTTATATGTATAAGTACAACCACAATCTCCTATTCGTTCTTTCCATTCTACGAAAGGAAAGTTGAAGTCACCAGATAGGAGAATAGTCCAGTCCTTGTGATTTTCTACATATATCATCCAATTTTTTCAATTATTAAGTCAAACTCTTTAGTATTAGGAGGTCTATATATTACTATGTTCATTAATTTTTCAGATTCAAATTCTACCGCTTTATTAGTTCACATTCTGAGTTACTATATTTCTCATATATTTTTCCTTGTTTCTTGTCTTTCCCATATATTGCGGTTCCCCTTGATTACTATTTTTTTCCATCTGATCTATAAGTTGGAACCCTTTTATTTGTTCATCATTCCCAGTCTCTTGGGAATACCAGGTTTCACTTATATTCATTATATCTATTTTCTTTTCAATTTGGGTTAGTTCTTCTAAGTACTCTATTTTTCTTTTTGAGTTACTCGTAACTAAACCTGCGCATTTCATCACTATGATGGTTTGCGTGTTTTCTCCTTCATTTAATATTGGTAGTAATAAGGATTTTTCCCATGTCTCTTTCCTGTTCTGGTATGTTGTTCTTTTTTTTCATTTCCAGAAATTCTGACATTAAAAAATCAACTTTTCCATAATATTTGATCTTCCTTCATCATAATTATTCATTTTGTGTCTGAATCTGCAATTTTCTCCGTTTCTGCAATATCCTCTTGCATAATAAATACAGTTATTATCCCTTGAGTAGAATTTTGGAGCTGATGCTTTGAAATTTTTTGCTGACATCTCTGCATATCTATTGGTGGTTTGCTTTTCTCTTTTTACCTGATATCTTGATTTCTCTCTATTTGTTTCTTTCTTATTTTGGATTTTATTACTTGGTTGGTATTTATTTGATTATGATTCATGGCTACAGGGTGCATATATTTGCATTTTTGTCGAACTTACATCCTTTTCCTTCTTTTAGGTTGTTTTGCATATTTTTGGATGCAGATCTCTGCAATCATCCCCATACCATCTAGGTATGCACATTTACCATATTATTTCATAGTTGTGACATACCTTAGGATGTTTGTAGTAACATTCTTTCTCCAAATCTGCAATTCCCTCTTTTCAAAAGGTTGCAGATTTGTCATTTCTTGTCTATTTTTCCTCTTTCCCGTCATTGTGTAGATCTGGGTAGAGCCTCTTCGGGATTTGCTTTCTGTTGCCATATCGTAATTCATTTCTTCGTAGGTATGCTGCTTTATTGCCTCATATGTAGTATCAATGAGTATCTCTGCATCCATACTTTTATCTTGTTCTTTGTTTTCTTATTTTTTTTCTGTCATTTCATTTTTGTTTACTTCTCTTCTGTTTTCCTCTTCTTCTTCTTCTTCTTCCTCTTCCTCTTCTTCTTCATCCTCAACTATTGTACATTCAATCTTGATTTAATAACATTGTCTATCCATGATAGACATGTTGAACAAAAAAATTCGTGTATCTTTTCTCATATCTTGCATTACCTCAGCACACTGTGGATGGGTCGGAATGTTGCATGCAGCACATTTCTGATTAGGTTTTGTGGATTGACTATGCTATACCAAACCTTACACAGTTTGCATGCTTTTGGCATTCTTTTTCCTAATGCGTCAATTAGGATATTCACAAGATTCACCTTATCATTTTTCTTTGTCGGAATATGTTGGTTTATGTATATTTTCTTTATGAGTCTCTTGACCACTTGGATTTTATTTGGAACTTCTTCAATTATTTTCAAGATTTTTTTGTTTTCATTAGAATTTGTTTTCCAGTTTGAAGATTATCCTTTTTTCCTAATATATTCTATGAATACTTTTTTTTGGTATCTTTTTGGTAGGACTGTTTGCTGATTTTGCATAGATGAGAAATGCCAGTTTTTTTTCCCCTTCCCTGCTACCTCATCGTATTGCGAATCCGCCAAGCAAGCTAAATTACGCCATTTCTTCCCGCAGTTGGAACGTTACTGCCATCTTGTTCTGATTTACAGTATTACAACCTTGATAAACTAACTTAGAAGACGCTTTTTTTTATCCTACTAATTTTCACACTAATCTTATCACGATAGTTTTTTTTTTTTTTTTCACGAACACTTTTCTAGATATTTTCTCAATTCTAGTCGTATGTTAAACCTTGTGATATCTGTTGATTAATTCTGACTTCATTCAACGCGGGAACGTCCCCTCACCACGCAAGATGGCTTTACTACGAAAGAGAGAGAGAGAGAGAGAGAGAGAGAGAGAGAGAGAGAGATTAAATAAAAAGTTAAAGCTCTTTATTCCTTACCATGACTTTGGCATTAATACTCAACATAATCATGGGGGAAGAACAGAAAATGACATTTGCCTACACAAACTTTTCCACCTCCATTTAACCTCCTGCTCAATTTTGCAGAAATAATTAAGCAGTAGCCCCCGAATTGAGTTCACCCACATATTCAAAGGTCATAAATGAGAACTAAGTAATGCTGGCTTTTCACCTTCTAAAAATAGTGACGCCAATTTTTGAACGCGAAATTTCTTACCATCAAAGTGCTATAACATTTAGCTTTCCCAAGTTGGGTAACTGTTAGGCATGATGCGGGCTATATTTTATATATATATATATATATATATATATCTATAATATAATATATATATATATATATATATATATATAATAGTTATATATATATATATATATATATATATATATATATATATATATATATATATATATATATATATATATACATTATATATTTTATATATATATATATATATATATATTATATATATATATATATATATATATATATATATACGATATATGTATATGATATATATATATATATATATATATATATATATATATATATATATATATATCTATATATATATATCATACATATGTATATATATATATATATATATAATATATATATCTATATATAGGATGTCTATATATATCATGTATATATATAAATATATATCAATATATATATCTATATATATATATATATATATATATATATATATACATATACTATATATATATATATCTATATATAGTATATATATATATATATATATATGTATATAGATATATATATATATATATATATATATATATATATATATATATATATATATATATATATATACTATATATATATATATATATATATATATACATATATATATATGTATATATTATATATATATATTATATGGCTGTAATTCCCCGTCTCATTACTCAGTCCCCCGACAGCAAATTGCCGAGACATATATACTATAGTTAGTAGATTCACACAATCAACCGGGGGCATTTGATGTCTAGGCCAGTCCTTACGACGCTCCTGAATTTGGCTGTTGATAAGCGAATCACAGTGCTGGAAACTCAGTCTCTCTCGAGAGTTCACATGGGAAGGATCTATGTTCGCCTCTCCTGACGGTAACTTTTGAAAGATGTATCCCTCAGGAGTGAAACATAGATGCTACCCATGTGAAGTCTCTCTCCGAGAGAGATAGTTCACATTGAGTAGGATCTATGTTCAACCTCTCCTGAGGGGTAATTTTGAAAGACGTATCCCTCAGGAGAAGTGGAACATAGATCCTACCCATGTGAAGTCTCGAGAGAGACTGAGAGTTTCTAGCTCTGTGATTGGCTTATCAACAGCCAATCAGGAGCGTCGTAAGGATGTGAAGCTCTACTATAGTACTTCCCCTAGGTTAGGTTAGGTTAGATTAGGTTGGGTTAGGTTAGGGTGGGTTAGACTAGGTTAATTCAGAGCCTATTGCTGTCGACGATTTGGGTGTGGGAAACATAATGAGATTATTTTCAAGAAGAATTTTTCTATGGTTTTAGTTTTTTTTTTTAAGATATGGCGTCCCAATTTTTTCAGAGAAGTTTTTTTTCCGGGGTTTACTCTGTTAACGCTTTCCGGAAATAAGCGGGGGGCCCTGCAAAAACTATAGGTCAAGTGCAGGATGCGAGGTAATATTATACATGCTTTTTGTAAATACTCATGAGAAGTTGAATGTTAAAAAACAAAAAAAATTATTTTTCTCTAGCAACACACAATCTACCGTTAATAACGAGCAGTATAGTGTACTTACCAAAGTTGCAAAATAACTTGGAAAATACATATTTAATTACGAATAAACTTTCGCCATAATGTACTTAAAAATAATAAAAGACACGAAAGAAGATACTTTACTTCTAAAATTATATAAAACAAAAATCAATTACGGAATCATATCGGCATAAAATCGCTTTATTTTTCGCGCCTAAAAAAACATAAAGACGGCATTTAAAGTTCCCGCCGATCAGGAACCCCGCTACAGTGAACCCCGAGCGCGATTTAAATGCCCTGGTGGGGTTCAGAGATGCAGGTGTCCGCCAACTCACGCGAATGAATGGGGATGGGTGGAATGGGTGATTTAAACCATTCATTCTGCCTGGGAGAGTTTAAATGTCATACAAACGGAGTTTAAAAATCCCTACCCTTTTTAAAGCAAGAGGCGGTGTTGCCATACGGCATCAAATGACGATATTTTACTGAAGTGTACTTTATAAGTATTTTTTTTTTTTCAGTATCTGGATGAGATTTTATAGATCAAAATAGTTTTTATGTTTATGCTGGAATTAATATTATTTAAAATATCTGACGAAAAGGTAACATATGAGATATTTCACGTTTAATGGAAGTGTATCCATGTGTGAAGTAGATCACAAGAAATGTAAATATCAAAGATTTCTCTCTCTCTCTCTTTCTCTCTCTCTCTCTCTCTTTCTCTCTCTGGCTTATAAATAAAATGAAGGATAAGTTACAGATATACAATGTGATTTCACACTTGAGGATACTAGGGAACCCTTACGGATACTAGGGAAACCTTGAGGATACTAGGGAACCCTTGAGGATACTAGGGGAAACCTTGTGGGTACTAGGGACCCAACTCTGTTAACAGACTTTGGAAAAACAGAAGTAATTTAATATTCAAAGCAAAAAATGTGGTAAATATATATATATATATATATATATATATATATATATAATATATATATATATATATATATAATATATATATATATATATATATATATCATGGAGCGGGGGTATATAGGATTCCCGATATGAGACCCCCTAACATACTAGAAGACTCTTTAAGAACCCCTGCTGGATACTGTACGAGAGAGCCCCTTTCACCATCACCGAAGACAGATGTACCGCCAAAAGGACGGTGTAGCGATGGGGTCCCCCTTAGGAGTTCCCCCTCTTTGCTAACTTCTACATGGGTGAAGTGGAAGAAAGGGTCTTCTCGCAAAACATAGATGTCCCCCCCCCCGCGCACACGGACGCTATATCGATGACATCTTAGTGCAAGGCCGACTGCGAGGATTGGGGGCAGAAGCCCTTCTGGAGCATTCCTGCAAGCACAGCGCACTCAACTTCACCGTCGAGTACAGCAGCAACGATCGGCTCCCCTTCCTCGACGTCCCTTGTCCAGGAAAGCTATCTCCCGCGACGGTATTATCAAAAGAATATAAGATTAATTAGGAGGGCTCCTGACCAGCGACGCTTGCGACTCCTCGAGGCACTCCTCATACAGCAAGAGAAGCCCTCATTGAATACGACGCAGGAAGTGCTCTCCTCCCCACCAACTTAAGGAGACCTATGTGTATAAAAATAACAAGTAATACCAGACCGAGCGACACCCCCCGATCTAAGAATACCAGAATGAGACGAGGCAGCCCCAGCAGCCAATTTTGACATCGCGACCCGTCGTGACACAACGCCCAGGGAAGCCTTGCCCCAGCCTCGACGGTCTGCTAGGCTGCAACTTCGCGACCTTCAACGACGAGAACGTCTTTGAAGAAAAACTTCGTTCAAACCATGGCGGGAGCGCATTGCGCCACCGGCCAATGAAAAACGCAGCTAGCGGTTTGAAAACCCCTGCTGACCTGCGCTATATATTGAGTAGCTTTGACAGCAACAACAGTCTGCTCCCGATCCACTGCCGTGATCATTACTCGGATGATATCGAGAAAACGTTTTTGGCCAATTTATTAAACTTATATTTTGACCTATTTGTTTCATTTACTGTAAAAACAAAAGTAAAAAATTTGTGACAATTATCCCTGAAATTGACTGCTCCTGATGAGTAAATCAGCGCAATACCTCCGCAGTTGTAATAGCTATTATTAGAAAAAGAGAAGACTATTTACAAGTTGAATGCAGCTGATGCAGCAATATCTTTCAATATTATTATTATTATTGATTATTATTATTATTTATTATTATTATTTATTTATTATATTATTCAGAGCATAACCCTATTCACAAAAAAATAAAAATAAAACAATCCCCCACAAGAGGCCCTGCCTGGGATTTTTCGAAAATGAAAAAATGAAATGAGCCAAAAATGAAAAGAACTTTGATCTCGCAACATTTTTCGCACAATCCTGAAACGAGAGAGTGGAGACCACCCACCAGCCCGTCGAGATCCGGCCAACTAGACGTCT
Organism: Macrobrachium nipponense; assembly: GCF_015104395.2. NCBI lineage: Eukaryota > Metazoa > Arthropoda > Malacostraca > Decapoda > Palaemonidae > Macrobrachium > Macrobrachium nipponense. Next base: position 4,463,004 of record NC_061107.1, read on the forward strand.
TGCCTGGTAGATCCTTTGGTAATTGACTCGTTCGAGATAACCTTGACTTTCCTAAGGTTAAATCTTAGATCTATCGCTTTCTTGCCCCTGTCGGAGTAGACGAAAGTTTTAATGACCAATTAAGAGATGTCTTCAGACGTCTTTTCTTTTCGTTCATCGTTTGCCGGGGGGACAATGAGAATTAATAGCGGGAACGACAGACGGAGGGCGATGGGGGCCCCGGGGGGGGGAGGGGGGCGGGAAAGGGGGCGTATTTCTTCTTCAAAATGAAATTTTTTCTTGTCTTCACTTAGTGTTTTTTTACGAAGAGAGAACATTATGGTCATGATGGTGGCGACTTTGGTGGTGAAAGTATATATATAGAGAGAAAAATGAATTTAAAAAACAAATTAAACATAAAACTAAATAAATACAAGATATGTTTATCTTTATCGAGATCGTTATGTTTTATTTCCATGAATTTAACGTCATAATTATTTTTTTTATTGTGCACGATTCGTGATCATATCTCGTTCTTTCACCCAGAGAGAGAGAGAGAGAGAGAGAGAGGAGAATCATTATGGTCATGATGGTGGGCGACTTTTGGTGGTGAAAGTATATATATAAAAGAGAAAAATGAAATTTAAAAAAAAAAAACAATTAAACCATAAAACATATAAATAAAAAAACAAGATATGTTTATCTTATCGAGATCGTTAATGTTTTTTTATTTCCATGAATTTAACGTCATAATTATTTTTTTTATTGTGCACGATTCGTGATCATAATCTCGTTCTTTACAGAGAGAGAGAGAGAGAGAGAGAATCATTATGGTCATGATGGTGGCGACTTTGGTGGTGAAAGTATATATATAAAGAGAACAATGAATTTAAAAAACAAATTAAACCAAAAACTAAATAAATACAAGATATGTTTATCCTTTATCGAGATCGTTATGTTTTTTTATTTCCATGAATTTAAAACGTCATAATTTTTATTTTTTTTATTGTGCACGAAATCGTGATTCATAATCTCGTTCTTTTACAGAGAGAGAGAGAGAGAGAGAGAGAGAGAGAGAGATCTACGGTAAACCCCCTACCAAAAAATCTTTGTATTGTAGACAGTTTTACAGTTGAATGAGAGAGAGAGAAGAGAGAGAGAGAGAGAGAGAGAGAGAGAGGAGGGAGAGAGAGAGAGAGAATTTAGTGTAACCTAGAATAAATTTTTTGCATTATTTGTCAGTTTTTTTTTTTTTTTTTTTGATAGTTTTGAATAATACATAGAGAGAGAGAGAAGAGAGAGAGAGAGAGAGAGAGAGAGAGAGAGAGAGAGAGAGAGAAATTTTGGTTTTAAGCGTTGGTAAAAAATGAAAAAAACGTTGGTTCCTAAGGATATCGACGCCACGTGCCTCCCCCACCATAGCATGACGATGAAGTGGGTCCGTCGCTACGCCGCCTTTGCCTTTTCAGAAAAATTGAAAATTCAAAGAAAATTTGAGAAAGAAAATAAATTTTAAAATAAGTATTATTTCTATATCTCTTCGTATCTGGTCGTGAGAATTCTCCTCAACGATGAAGACTTTCTCTAGATAAAAAAAAAAAAATTGAAGTTGTCATTATTATTGTTTTTTTTTTGATTAAGCTTGGCCTTATGCCAGCACGGGGCTCTTGGGCTCATAGAGCAGCCCGTAGGAGCGATGAAGTCTCTCCATGCCGTCATCGAAAATTTTGGTCATTTTATTGAGAATATCCTGACTTTTCTTAATTGTCCATCATTATCTTTTTTTTCTTTTTTTTTTTGAGAGGGGGTTTTTATTTATCTTTTTTATATACTGCTTTTTTCTTTGAGCGTGTAAGTAAATACAGAAGGCCACTCTGGGTATGATTTTTATGTGGCTTGAAAATAAGGTTGAACACAAGAGATTATTGCACTAGAAATCGAATGAGGGCTCTAGTGCATTCCTGCGGTTAGAATGACGTGACATGCTGGTTTCTCATTGCCATTTCCTCCTCAAACATAAATGAAAGGAAACGAAACTGGCAGGAATTCCCTAAGCACCCCTCCCCCCACCACCCACCCCCCCCCCCCACCCCCCCCTCCCCAGGCCCCCACACCCTCCCTTACACACACGCAATAGTTCGTTATTGCTATTTTCAGCTTTTTTTCCCAAAGGTTCAGATACACGAAACCACAAACAAGTATAATGAAAATTCAGATATACAAAATCACAAGTTTATTAAAGAAAGTTCACAATACACGAAATCCACAAGTCCAAATGAAAAGTTCAGATACACGAAACCACGACCCCCAAGTTTATAATGAAAGTTCAGATATACGAAATCACGACAAATTATTAAAGTATAATGAAAACAATATCGATAGTAAACGCGTTGGGACTTTAAATACGATTTTTCTCCACAATGTGGGTTTGAGAAACTTTGAATATCATTTAAGATAAATATAGCCAACAATGACGGAGCAATTGAGTTTCCTGTACAGCAAATATCAGGCCACCGAAAACTACATCTATCTCTCGGTGGTGGTCTCGGTATAATGGTGCATGAGCCGCGGCCCCATGAAAATTTTTTCAACCACCGCCCCCCCCCCCCCCCCCCGGCTGTGCCTGTCCTGGTATCGTTCCCAGACGCACGATCATGGCTAAAATTTAAAATTTAAAATTAAATTATAAACTACTGAGGATAGAGGGATGCAATTTGGTATGTTTAATGATTGGAGGGGGTGGATGAGCAACGTGGGACAATATGCAGCCCCTCTAGCCTCAATAGTTTTTATTTTATTGAGATTCAAATCAGCCATGATCGTGTGGTTGGCAACGATGTAGAAGATTCAACAACGTATCACGGAAAACGTATATAAACGGTCTTTACCACATCGATTTTAATCCGAAGGAGAGGACGAACAAGATATCGGCCAATGAAAAGATTTGCCCGCAGTCCCTTGCAGAATCTGTATTGATTGGCGAAGCCCTTTGATCCGATTTATAAGAGTCTCAGACAGTCCCTTCAAAAGCAGGATAGCACAAATGATAAGTCTCTCTCTCTCTCTCTCTCTCTCTCTCTCTCTCTCTCTGGTTTCAGGTTCTGAAAAAAGTGGAATCTGGGTCCCTGAATGTCCTCCTGACCGTAGTATGTAACCTCTCAGAGATAAACTTTTGAAATTGGGCCAAGGAGAGGAACCTTTGCTCCCAGCAGGCAATCACGAGTTGAACGAGGGAACTTTAGCCACGTCAAGCATTCGACGGAAAAGGAAAACAAAGACATACTCTGGAAATATAGAAAGATTTGTACTCGAAAGTGGCGTATTTATACTCCGAGGCCGTCTAAAGGAAACCAGGGTAAAAACTTCGTTCAAAAGAATGTAATCCAATCAGGAAATAGCATCAACAGAAAAGGGCGAAGGAAAAGGAAAATGAAGATTGATTCTAAGATGCATAAAAATAAGGAAAAAATTTCTGTTTATTTTCTACCATAACCACAAAGATGGTCACAAGGAAAAATATGAAGAAATATCATCATTAAATTGTCACGGTTTATTTTGCCTTCGTTAAAAAGCAACATTCGCTTTGAATGACTCCTGGATAACGGGACCATCGTCTCCATCTCGACTCGGTGAATAATTCCACAGGAGTTGACGACGAAAGTTAAAGGCTATGTAAAATGAAAGAAGCTTCTAAATTCTCTCTGATACTAACAGTAATTCTAACATTTACAGCTTTGGATTGTTGTATGAACTGGGAACGTGTATTCTGCCATCTTATGGAGGCGTTATTACGTGGTCTTGTGGTAAACACCTCAAATTCTGAGATTCGTAACATACTGAAGATTTAAGGCATTTTTACGTGATACGCACGAAATATACATTCTGTTATATGAGCTCTCCTCTCTCTCTCTCTCTCTCTCTCTCTCTCTCTCTCTCTCTCTCTCTCCTCTGATATCGGTTCGCAAATTGATTTGCTAGTGCTATTGCGTCCCACTGAATCTTATTCTCTGAAATCTCTCAGACAATGTGAGATCCTTGATAACCTTCAAAAGTAAAATCATTCAAAAGTTACTTATAAGACTTATAATAACTTTTTTCCCGATTTTTTTTTTCTAAAATGTATTTTTGCTATTTTACTGCCCTAGCAGTAAAAGAGCAGGCTTTTTGCAACACCTCGGCAGTGTATTCAGCGTATTCCTGCCTACAGCCATCTAATTATATCGAATTTACTTGATAAAGATCTGCGTCAGACGGGGGCTAATCACCCAGTTGAGAAACATGACACTTTCTCGACTGCTATCCGACGATCCCAACAGCTCAGACAATACTAAGACTCCAGGCAAATATATAACTCCTTGAATCTCGATTGCCAGACGATGAATTATCCCTCCCTCCATTCCATCAATCACTGCGCCTTCCACTGAAGAGCTGATGGCCGACCGAGGCTTGTATAAATGGATGAAACGTCAATGCCAGATCAATTTTCCCAGCATTAATCACTTACACCCCTCTAATTAATCATGTGGTTTGGAATTAAGAGAAAATTCAATTTGTCGAAATGGGCATAAACCGTGTTAATATGTACAATACTTGTGTAATATTTAACACATATCTCACTTCCACCCTTATTATTCAGTTTTCTTGATATATATATATATATATATATATATACTATATATATATATATATATATATATATATATATATATAACTATATATATATACCCATACATAGATGTGTATGTATAACTAATCACGAAAAGTTAGGAACGTGATAAATCCATAAAATAAAGATAAATGCCACGAGGAAAAATAAACGAAAGGAGGTCTGCAAAGATCTTTCGACTTTAAATGTCCTTTTACTGAGCAGATACTGACATAAATACGAGAAAAAGACAATACAAGAAGGTTCGTATTAACTGACAGATAGGGATTATAAAGGGATTAGTACCTAGAATACGACACACCTGGAAGATAAGAAACCTTCCCCAAACAAGCATAAACAATGGGTGCAATTAAAGGTTTAAGAAACAATCATCTCAAAATACAATTTTTTCCAGACATTTTAAAGGATTATAGGTGACAGCTATTCGGAACTTGGTAAACAAAACCATATTCACAAAACATGACAGACATACATTACAACAAAATTTAATAATTCTAAGGCAACTGATTTTTATTTACTCACTTAAATAAAAATCAGTTGCCTTAGAGTTATTAAATTTTATTCATTCCTCCCCTACTCCTAAAATTAAATCACCCTCTTCTTCACCCGTACCCACAAGAGAGAGAGAGAGAGAGAGAGAGAGAGAGAGAGAGAGAGAGAGAGAGAGAGAGAATATCTTTTGAGGCAAGTCTTCCATACGCTATGGTCGAACGTACTTTTCATTCAAATCAATGTCCTTTGTGTGAGTCCTCCCGTACCCTATGTTCTGCAATGCTCTAAAAAAGGACCCCAGACGTCCCTCTGTCAAATTCAGTTTCTCTTTCATTCCACCAATCGTCGATGACCAAAGCTTTACTTCAGAATGGACAGCAAATGGATGGATTGCCTTCTCCCGGAAGGCGCTAGACACTAGGAAAATGGGATAGACATATAAATAAATCTGGAATTCGACAGTAGGAGGTTATAAAAGTTCTATCAAACGAGAAGTCGGTCATTTGCGATTTATTCACAGCAAATAATCGATTTCATAATTGGAAGAACAAAATGCACGTTTCAAATCTTCACCTGACATGCTACATGTTTTAGGTTTCTGTAAATGAAGACTATTGCGCCGGCTTTGTCTGTCCGTCCGTACTTTTTCCGTCCGTCCTCAGATCTTAAAAACTAACAAGGCATGCGGGCTGCAAATTGCAATGTTGATCATCAATCCTCCAATCATCAATCATACCACATTGCAGCCATCTAACCTTAGTAGTTTTGTACTTTATCTAAGTTTAAAGTTAGCCATGGTCGTGCGACTGGCATAACGCTGTCGGCTGAAAGTTCCATGGGCCGCCGCTCATACGCTGTACAGAAAACTCGACTGATCCGAAGAAACTTTGGCGTATTTTTTTAACTTGTTAAATCTTGACTTGTCTTTATGAATATAATATCATAAGGTTCTTTGGATTTCAAAGGAAGCCACTACCACTTTCTGTATCCATGAGAGATGGAATACAGGGAAGAGACGGAGGCCAAGTCAATCATTCCAGAGTCATCATCATCCACTTGATGACTCGCCTTTGATTCAGTCCAGACTCCAGGGGGGAGAAAAAATTACAAGGAGACGCACCTAACCCACTTATTAGACCGGCTATTCGTGAAAGTGAAGAAAAGGTCGAGTGATTCTTTGTCAGTATTCAACTCCTCCTTGCAATATGAAGTTCTGTTTATCACTTCATCAATTTAACATACCTCTTGACATTTATACTTTCGCCATGATATTCTGAAATTCCTTTTGGATTCTGGCTTATGATTTTTATCAGTATTTAACTCCTTCTTGCAATATGAGGTTCTGTTTATCACTTCATTTCCTTCTTCAATTTGACAGACCTCTTGGCATTTATACTTTCGTCATGGCATTCTGAAATTGCTTTAGGATTCTGGCTTATCCCCGTACCGCCATTGCAGCTGCAACGATTTTGCAACCATTTTTTGTTTTCCACCACTGCTACGCAAAGATGGACGCATCACCGCTATAAAAAAAGAGAAATCTACGAGTAAATCTTCGAGCAGATTTCAAATGGAAGTGTAATCAAGCTTTTTTACTCAGTTGTAGAAATCATCCATTATAACACACTAAAAAGGTCATCACTTTCAGGTAGAGCAGAGCATGTGCATATAATGTAAAATCATTATTTTGACTACCATCTTTTATACTACCTCAGCAAATATGGATATTCCCGATTAATCTTTGTTTTTTTTATCACGTTATCTTATGTATCTAGACTGTATGTCTTGAGCTGAAAATAAAAAATTATTATTATTATTATTATTATTATTATTATTATTATTATTATTATTATTATTATTATTGTTATTATTGTAATATGTTAATATTAAGGGCCCCTAGTAAGAAAATTGTACCCTTACCCAAATAAAATTGGTGCATGAACCACACTTACTAATACTTAACTAATACTTAACTTTCTAACTAATCCCATCTTACCTATCATATAAATATATATATATATATATATATATATATATATATATATAATATATATATATAATATATATATATATATATAGTTATAATCAAGATTTGCAATGAACAATTCATGTAATCATTTAACGGGTTCGCCATCCAGATGCTTTCGGTAGGCTATTCAACTGGAAGCCTTCAAATCAATGTCCAGTACACATTTTCCGTAAGTAAGTCTTTCTTAGTTTAGCCGGACCACTGAGCTGATTAACAGCTCTCCTAGGGAGATTTCTTTATCTTGCTAGGAACCAAACTGTTGCTTAGCAACGGGACCTATACAGCTTATTATTGTGGGATCCGAACTGCATCCTACCGAAAAATAAATCTCTAATCGCCATAAATACATTCCTCTGATTACGTGCTGGCTGTTGCTACAGCAGTAGCTGTGGAGCGAACTCGGGCTACCAGATACGCAACGGCGAGGAACTGACATTTTCCTTAAAGGCTGAAGTTGGAGCTTCGATACCAAACGAAGAGAGACAAACCAGGTTCTCCCCCTGTTTACTTTTGCAGCCTCATCTCATTTGCTGATAAGAATTCCATTACCACTCTGTTATCAAGTAATTATTTCCTACGTCAGAACATCGCCGTGAGGGAGAGGGTCTCTTGGAAGCGGAACCGCTGCGAAGTATGTGACAGGCTGAAATTGAAACTGAAATTTTGAATGGGTCATATCTCCTATTCATCGCGCAAGGAGCCGAGTCTTCTCGTTCCTCAGACAATGTGCTGTGAAACAGCAATTCCACCTGGTTACAGGACCAACTTTCTTCTACCTTCCGTCACAAACTGTTATGGTTTTGATGGCTAACTGTAATTTTATTTCTGGCAGCTGATGTATCTTGACTCAGATCCACGAATTACCTATAAAAAGGTGCATCAGAATTACACGAGCAATGTTACAATTCGTTAATACTTGCACTATTAGTATGCATATGCACTGAGAGTCTTTACTTCAGCGGAAGACAGAACCAAT
>NC_061107.1:4476145-4481145 GCF_015104395.2 Macrobrachium nipponense
TGGGTCGCAACTCAAGGCGGGGAAAGGCCTAGCCCCAGAACAACTTGAATTCGAAAGCTTTGCTTACAACAGTAAACTAATTTGTTTTAAGTGTAATAAAAGCCTATATACCAAAACAGTATGTTTTCCAGTATAAGCAATGGTTTTAAACTTGTTCACTGTTATCTAAATATATCGAAAAGCTCACGGTCAGTATTCAGCATTTATCATTATAAAAGGCTTTCCGCAAACAACCATAATTTCGGGAAAGGTTTTGCAATACTCTTTCCCAATTTGATTGGAATTGCAGCTTCCAATAATTTCAATCAAAAGGTGGATTTTGCAAGCCAAAAGGATCTTATTTCTGTTGCATGGCGAAATATTGCTTCGCCGCGTAATATTCAACAACGATATGTATTCATACGTTCGCAGAATCTGCAACATAAATAGTCTAAGGTCACTGAACTCCTACAAAACTCATTACAAAGAAACGTAGAACAAACATGAAGTTCTTGTTGCATTCGTTTCGTGAAATGAATAGACTGCTGCCTACGACACAACGGCTCACCATCGTCACCACTCGACGCTCTTCAGAAAACAGCTTCAACGAACCTCGCAAAACGAGAGGCGAAGAATGGATTCGTTGTTTTCAACTGTTGAAAGAATAGAGAAGAGGAAAAGGGGGCGTTGCTGGAGGTTTGTTCGATTTTTTTTTTCCTGATCAGCTCTCCCGCGGAAACATCTGACGAAACCCGAGATATGGAGGGAAATAGTAGGCGTGATCTGAGGGAGTACGGTAGACTCTACACCACTGGATGAAAATCAGGCGACAACCCTGCTTCGTGGAGAGGTATCATCCTCGTCCCTTCAAAGCTGAGAATTGACGTTTAATCCTTGTTATGTACAGTTAATCTTATAAGTTCATGGATGTCCATTTCGTCCCTTTCTGGACGGCAGGTGTGTGGAAGTTGCGAAACTGGCCAAATGTTCAACTACCGTCTTACGCCACTATACAGACCCGTTGTCCAGAAAGGGGTTGGATGGAATTCAGCTTTAGGCCCGGGGATAAGCAACTTTTTACATCATTTTTTAAAATTAATTCACAAAGGCGATTTAAGATTAGAATTCTGGGAAGGAATATCAAGTAGCTGTGTAAATAACTGTCCTTTGGATAATGGAAAAGTTATAGAAGTGACTGTAAGATCATAAAGGAATATATGGTTCGTTGGGAAAACTGGTATATACAAAAACATTGATATAAGATAAACAATTCGAAAACAGTATGCGTGAATCAACTGTGTATTATAGAGCACAAGCTATTTTAATACACAAATAAACACAGAAAGTATTAGATATTTATATAAAAGCTGTTTGGAAGTTGTTGGGTATAACTGTCTCAGAATGGGATTTGTTGTCAGACCAAGAAAAGTTTTGATGGTGAATGAATGATGGTGAATATATTAGTGTTTATATAAGTTCCTCACTGGACGAGTGGGTCGCCTACTCGCCTATCAATCTGGTAGCCCGAGTTCGCTCCCGGCTGCCGCCAATGCGGACTGGCGATTAGAAATTCATTTCTCGATATAATGCGGTTCGGATCCCACAATAAGCTGTAGGTCCCGTTGCTTAGTAACCAACTGGTTCGTAGCCACGTTAAATAAAAATCTAATCCTTCGCACCAGCCCTAGGAGAGCTGTTAATCAGCTCAGTGGTCTGGTTAAAATGAGATATGCTTAACTTCGGTCTGGTTGAACTTAGATATACTTAACTTTGGTCTACTTAAACTAAAATATACTTAACTTTGGTCTGGTTTAACAAAGTTATACTTAACTTTGGTCTACTTAAACTAAAATATACTTAACTTTGGTCTGGTTTAACAAAGTTATACTTAACTTTGATCTGGTTTAACAAAGTTATACTTAACTTTGGTCTGGTTTAACAAAGTTATACTTAACTTTGGTCTACTTAAACTAAAATATACTTAACTTTGGTCTGGTTTAACAAAGTTATACTTAACTTTGGTCTGGTTGAACTAAGATATACTTAACTTTGGTCTGATTAAATTAAGATATACTTAACTTTTATCTGGTTAAACTAAGATATACTTAATTGTTTATATAACCAATAAGTAATTTTCCCCAATACTGTTTGTTTCCGTATATTCCTAATAGACTCTTCGACACTACATCTGCAACATCAAAAGATGCACTACAATGCACCTCTATTGCACATGCTTTCCTAGTCTTAGAGGATAAAGCCTTTCCATTTCATTAAGTCTTCTTTCGTATGTCATGCCCTTCATCCACCCCTTCCTTCATACAAACCTGCGAACGTGGAATAATAACAAATGAAAGCCGAGAGCGAACGAAAAATAGGAAAATGTCTGGAAGAAGTAACATCCATCAAGTACATGCTGGAAAAACAGGACATGTAGCCCGTACTAAGAGATAATTGTTCCAAAAGAGAATGAACATATCTTAATCCTTACTGGAATATGCGCCGTAGGATCCATAGCATAGCAAGTCTTTCGGTATTGCTAACATTGTTAGAACTATCAAACACAGAAGTTATTGTACCGCATGCCACGCAGACGTAAAACAAGATCCCCCCCCCCCCCCCCCCCTCCCCCCCCCCCCCCCCCCCCTGCATAATAATATCCGAAGCGAGGTCTGTAGCCATACAAAGACACTTTATTGTTAATAATCAAATGTCCATTCCTAGTAGACTAAATCTTCCTCCGTCGCTAACCAGAATTACGTCTGTTACACCAGAAATGTGCTATTATTATTATTATTATTATTATTATTATTATTATTATTATTATTATTATTATTATTATTATTATTATTATTATTATTATTATTATTATTATTATTATTATTTATTTATTCTTCTATTTTTATTTTCTCTTCTTTCTGTGCTTTCCTTTACCTCGTCATACTTCTTCCTAATGACCACCATAATATTCTTTTGAAGTTTGTATTATGTGAATAATAATAATAATAATAATAATAATAATAATAATAATAATAATAATAATAATAATAATAATAATAATAATAATAATAATAATAATCGTTTCTAAGGTGTCCCCAATAATAAAAATGTTAAAAGTTCGTGTATTATTTATAAATACTTTATAATAGTTTTCGAACTCTTCCGTGAGTTCATCTTCAGTCCAAGAAAAAATAATCTTTTTTGGACTGAAGATGAACCCAGGGAAGGGTTCGAAAGCTTTTATGAAATGTTTATAAATCATACTCCTTAGAAGTTATAACTTTGTATATACTTTCGTGATAGAGTGTTTTTCCCAACCCTAATAATAATAATAATAATAATAATAATAATAATAATAATAATAATAATAATAGTTATTTCAACGGCATTCAATTTACATAGAATCTTCTCCATTCTTCTTCCTATCTTTTTCCCATCTGCAAGTAGCTGGTATATCAGGTTTCCTAAGGACGTATAAAGATTTCAGTTGTCTTAGTTTTATTTCCTCTGACGTGTGGACAGAGGAAATAAACCTAAGGCAACTGAACTCTTTATATGCCCTTGGGGCACCTGATATACCACCTACATGCTGTTGAGAAAAAGATAAGAAGATCTGATAACATTCTATATAAATTAATTGCCGTTGAAACAGGTATAATATTCAATCCTACTGCCCTCAGAGAAGGCCTCATTCCTATTAGTAATAATAATAATAATAATAATAATAATAATAATAATAATAATAATAATAATAATAATAATAATCGGACTTTGAAACAGAGTTGCCTCACATTTCTCCTCCGGGAGATAAGGCCTCCATATCCCAGTGTCATTTAGTGTCAGTCCCAACCGATAATGGCCAATTAGGAGAACAGTAAGTAATTCAAGTAAGACGACTGCCAAAACCAACGACGAAATGAGTCTACGATTAGGTCAAAAGAAGAAGAAGAAGAGGCGGATAATATTTTGTCCCCTTTTGATACGTGACACTGAAAGCCACTTTTGACGACAGAGAGAGACGAGTCCCTCTAAAAGGGTATAGGGCAACCTTTTAAAAGCCTGAGGGCCGAAAACAGCGCCATGTCGGAAGTGGCAGAGCCCAAAGAGGCTTTTTAGGCTCTCAGTCCAGACTTCAGAGGAACCCCATGTCTCCTGGGGGGAGGGGAGGGGAGGGGGTTGTCAGAGGGAAGGACGAAGAGCGACGCGTCATTTTTATTGAAGCTGAAGAAGTTTGACAAGTTTCTTGTCATGTTAAAGTCACTGAAAGAAGTTGCCTACAAAAATTATGACGCAAATTTTCCAGAACAATATTTTGTCTCTTGTAGGAGACAGAATCCTGTAAGACAACAGACCAGGCATTATGTCACCAAGTATTCGCTTTCGTTTATGAAGACTGTACGCTTGTTTCACTTCTAGAATTATTACTGGAATTGCTGGGATACGTAATCGCGTAAAACTGATCTGTCATCCAGTTACGAAACACTTCTTCTGTATAAAGACTCATTCTGCACTTGCTCCAGTTTTTAAATCATATTTGAATTCCTAATATCTTCTAAACATTTTCACTATAAGAGGGATCCGTAAGAGTTGCATCATGCGAATATACATCATTGTTCACATATCACAATCACAATCTATTTTATTTTCCTGCTAGGCGACTGTGCCCAAACGATCGGACAGTTATCAAGAAAAAGGAGGAGAGAGAGAGAGAGAGAGAGAGAGAGAGAGAGAGAGAGAGAGAGAGAGAGAGAGAGAGAGAGAGAGATTCGTTGCAGAATAAAAGCTTAGTCGAAGGATGACACTGTTGCCTTATAAATGCAGTATGTTGATAGTGTTCGCAAAAGCGAAGAAATAATGCATTACCTTTTTACCCGAGTGAATAACAAAACATTACTTTATCGTGATCTGTGATTATTCCAACTTTACTACCAGTGAGTTTCAAACTTTGTAATACAACGTAATGCCTTTTACCGACTGGATTGATTATAAAACCTGATTTTATTCTCTGCACCATAAAAAAAAAA
>NC_061107.1:4483645-4501486 GCF_015104395.2 Macrobrachium nipponense
TACTCATAACCTTTATCGAAACTCCAAATTCTACGTACGTGCGTTTGTGTGTATGTCTCACTTACAACCAAGTTTCTTGTGGAAAACTGAACGGTTCTTCGTTATCATAATTAGCAAAAAAATAAATAAATAAATAAATAAAAAATAAAATTCAATGTTTACAGCCTTCAAACGATTAAATTCTAAATTTTAACTACTTTTATTTTTCATTCTCGTCTTCTTAGTCGACATGAAAAAAAAGAAGTGTACTAAATCATGGCACAGGCAAAGTTGCCTTTACCTGGAATAATGAATTACCTGTCAGGTACACGCTGCCGTTAATGAGTTCATAATCTCTTGTTCCCTACCAGTAATTAAGCAACCAGTACTCTTTCTGAGAATAAGGGACGAGTAATATCAAGAATTAATTAACTGGAAAAAAAGTGTATGAAAAAAATTTAATCGAAATGTGATACAAACATCACATCTCCGTGAATATCTTTCTAGTCAGTACGACGGCTATTTTCACAATTCTCCTGGAAAGTAATATTATATAAAAGACGCAGATCTACAAGAGAATGTTTTCTTACGTGTAACACGACAGGCCATGACGTAGTAAGTGCCCAGTCCAATGTCTGAATCTCGTTCTGCGCGACTATCTTGAACAAAAAATGCATATAAAGACGCAGATCAATAAGAACAATATTTTCTAACGTGTATCACAACAGAGCAAGAAGATTAAGACTTCATCATCGCATAATTATGGCATCGCAAACAGATGACACGAAGTTAGCGTGGAAAAGTATCTTATGTCGCAACCCTTATCTTGATCAGAATGATAATAGTTTATTTTTTAATGGAAGATAATGCAACGGTAATTGTTTGCTCGTCACAGCTTCCAAGAGGGAGCTGAATTCTGTCTCCTTGTTATCATAAACGAACTTTTATATTGAGTCAAGTGAGGTATTGGTGACTCAGTGAGACGGAACAGTTTGTCTTGTGTTGTAGTGAAGGAGAGGAAACTTGATGACGTCATCAAGCCGTAATTGGAATTAGAATATTGAATTTGGGCCACAGGGCCAAGCGCTGAAATGGAAAAATACAGCAAGAAGGTTTGAAAGGTGCCACAGGAGGAATACCTCAAAACAGCTGCACTGTGAATCAAATGCTAGAGAAAGTGGAAAGTCAAGATAACATGAACGGAGGTAGAGTAAAAGGAATAAAAAAGGTTGCAGCTGGGGGCCGGAGGGACGCTTCAAAGAACCTCAAGTAATGCCTGCAGTGTTCCTCGGTTTCAGAAAATTAGTAACGTTTAAGATCGAGTTCTATTAATCATTTTACATCGAAACTTAAACAAGTAAAAAAATACATCGACACTGTCTACGGCGCAATCGAGTTTTCTGAAAAACTCAATGCAGAAAACAGTCCTATCTTTAGGTATTCTCAGTATAATGCTGTACGAGCTGTGGCCCATTAAACTCTCAGCCGCCCTTGTTAGCCTGTGTTGTTGCGTTGCCAGAAGTACGATTATGGCAAGCTTTAACATTAAATATAATGAAACATACTGAGGCTAGAGGGCTGCAATTTGACATGCTTGATGATTTGAGGGTGGATGATCAAAATACCAATTTGCAGCCCTCTAGCCGCAGTGGTTTTTAAGATCTAGGGGCGGACAGAAAATAGAGCAAACAGAAAAATTGCTGAAAGAAAAATGTGCGGACAGCAAATGCCGGACAGAAAAAATTGCAGATGGAAAAAGGTGCAGATAGAAAGCGGACAGAAAAAGTGTGGACAGACAACCAAAGCGATTAAAATAATTTTCTTTTTAAATAACTAAAAACAAAATCGAAAAAATATCTTATTTTTAATACGAGCAAGCCTCGATACAATACAGATACAAATAATGCTACGTTAGTCAGTCCCAATCATTAATCACCGAAAAAAATGGGCAGTGGCTTTGGCAGATTTCAATTTGTTGTATAGGAAGGAAAGGGGAGGAAATTCAGTAAAGGTTTAATCTCTCGTATCAGTGGACCAAAAACAGATTCTCTTTACCTATATAAAATCTTTGAAGCAGAATAACTCTTAGAATCTCTGACCCCTCAGCCCTTTCAGGGCAAAGCACTCCATTGGAACGACAGAAACTCTATAGTTGATGAAAATAACGTACTGATTTTATTGACAAATAATAATGTGAAGAAATATCAATTCAGAACCTAACAGAACTAGCAAACAGAGTCCGAGTTAAAAGGTTAGAAATCTCCGGCCTCGCGGTCATTTTCCATTACCGTTTTCAACTTTTCTTACGATTAAAGAACAATCTAAAGAATATCATTCTGATCTGAAGTCCATAATACAAGTAATTAGCGCAGAGTCGTAATATTCGAGCAATCTCCCTGAGTCACATATCACAATGCACGCAACTGCAATTGCATCATTTATAATTAAGGCGGACAACTGTGAGTTGAATTGAATAGAATTTAAGCAAAAGACAGAGCACTAGGACCTATGAGGTCATTCAGCGCTGAAATAGATACTGACAGGAAATCCTCAAAGCAATTGCAGTAAGTGTTAGGAGAGAGTGAAAAGTAAGATGGAACAGAGAGAATATGTAAGGAGGTACAGTAAAAGGAACGAATGGGGTTGCAGCTAGTGGCTGAAGCCACGTTGGAGAGAATTTTAAGTAATGCCTACGGTGCACTGCATGAGGTCCACTGAAGGCACTAACCCCCACTACGGGATGAACTTGTAATGGAAAATCAAAAGCACTTATACCCAATAAATGAAACGTAGACGAAATAAAACCATCCAAAACACAGATAGAAATAAAGATTACAAGAGATACAAAAACTTAACAGCAAACGGCACCAAAGATGTGGAAACTCCCGCTTTAAAACAATAGAGTAGAATATTTCGTTTTTTTCTCTCTTTTTTATGGATGGCTGATATGAAGGATCGTTGTTGTTTTTTTTTTTTTTTGAGGGGGTGGGGAGCGGCTCTCCAGCCTGCAAAATCCGGAAAAAGGGAGAAGAAAAAAAGCATGAAAAGCTGTTAAGAGGGTTTTATATCTGCCTAAAGCGCAGAGTGTCTAGTGGCGTTCGTATATATATAAATATATATATATACACAATCTATATACATAAATTCTTATCTCCTCTTCATCAAAATTTCAACAAACTTGTTCGCTGGCATCTTCAAAGCGAAACCAATCTACTGAGATAGGTACCTTGGTCTCGTTATCCAGAATTCAGTGGCAACTTCTTCCGAGTAGAACGATAATTATCAGTTTCTCTGAGATACAAAGTTGCGTGAATATCAAAATATGCATTATCGCCAGCCAGAAGGCTGAAAAGAATTTATAATCACCTGTTTGACTGAATCTAAAAAGACTGTAATTTTTTTTCAGTAGTATGTATACTGACCTAGCACTGGAGTTCACTCACATGTAACGGCTAAAGTGTATCTATGCTTTTCGTTATCAGAATTCAGCAGCATACAAAAATACGGTGACAGATGACTATCGCCGTCCTCATGGAAGTACGAGGACTGCAAAAATGTAAGATATTGAGTTACTGGTAGTAGTCACAGTAAAATATTTGTGTACTCTTGTGTAATTCAACCTCACTATCCTCTCTCAGTACGGAATCTGAAGCCTTTTGTCACGGGTCTATTTTAGTAAACACTTCAATTCAAATAAGAATCACTGGATTAGTGGGCTTTTTATTTTTATTTTATCTTATTTTTTTGTAAATGAAAACTATCGTCCAGGCTTTGTCTGTCCGTCCATCCTCAGATCTTGAAAGCTACAGAGGCTAGAGGGCTGCAAATTGGTAAGGTGATCGTCCACCCTCCATTCATCAAACATACCAAATTGCTCCCTCTAGCCTAAGTAGTTTGTATTCTACTTAAGGTTACAGTGTTTAAATTTGGCCATAATCGTGCTTCCTACAACGATATAGGATAGGTCACCACCAGGCATGGTTAAGTTTCATGGGGTGCTGCTTATACAGCATTAAACCGAGACCACCGAAAGCTAGATCTCTATCTTCGGTAGCCTTGATTATGCGCTGTATCGGCTGTACAGAAAACTCGATCGCGCGGAAGAAACTTGGCGCATTTTTTTTACTTGATTTTCATAGGGACTGTAACTGCATGCTAACTGTAACGCTACGCGAGACATATTCATCCAACAAGTAGTCTATGTGACCAAGAATTAGGCGATCAAAGAAATTGCAGAGCTGTTTGCTAATTCCTAAAATAAGTATTTTCTTCAACGGTCCAGAGATTTTTTTATCCAATTGATTCTCGTCACTAAAGCACTCGGATGTAGTAATTAACTTAGACAATTTATATCCTACGTATTCTCTCTCTCTCTCTCTCTCTCTCTCTCTCTCTCTCTCTCTCTCTCTGCATTGCCCTATGTAGGGATACAGAAACGTATAAAACAAGAACTTTACAAAAAGATGGCATACTTCTCCATGCGTTTTCTCCCTCAAAGCCTGAACAAGATCTTTGTACAGGATCAAAGCCCGAACCTTCCAGCGCCAAAACCCTCTGTTCTATTGAATTAGGGAATACAGGTTTCTCTCAAAAAATCTCTCTCGTCAAAAATAAAAAATCAAGGAGTGCTGAATCGTAATCTTAACTTCTACCGTAAAATTTTAAATTAAGCGCCATGCCCTCCTTTTTACCAGATAAAGGGTGGGAAGACAGGTGAGGTGCTATCACCTTTGGGCTCTGGTTGAAAGACGGGACACTTTCCATCCAGAAACACGGCGTTGGTAGTTATTTTCACCCTTGCACCTGGAAGGTGTGAGTGGGAAGATCATAAAAATCAAAGGGTGAACGCTTACTTCCAAATAAAAATACGGCAGCCAAAAAAGAAGTAACCAGGAAATAAACGTTCGTCAAATCATCCAGTGGAGAGATGATAAAAATAAAAGGAAATAGGCGATCGCACATTTCCAAATAAAAATACAGTAGCCAAAAATGAATTAGCCATGAAATAACAAACTCTGTAAAAAATATGCAAAAACTGCACAAAAAACAGCACTTGTTTTTAATGCAACACGTGGGGATCGTTCGTCAAACCATTCAGTGGAGAGATGATAAAAATCAAAGAAATAGGCGAACGCACATTTTTAAAAATAAGAATACGGTAGCCATAAAAGAAGTAGCCATGAAATAAACAATTCTGTGAAAAGAAAACAAACCAGCGCTTCTTTCCAATGTAACACGTTCGTAAAATCATTCACACAAAGTGGAAAATAGAAATGCATCACTATTTCGTGAGGTGACAGTCGCCCCCTTTAAGTTAATAGCGCCAAGAGGTCGAACTCGTATATAGTAATTTGTTCCTTATTCACATTCCATGAAAAAGGCACGAAAGATAAATGTCAATAGGTATGGAAAATACAATAATGGCGGTATTTACACACACACACACACACACACACACACACACACACACACAAGTCATTACCCTTACCCCCTATAAAGAATGTTGCCCCAATTATCGGAAACTGGAAATGACGTCACATTCCTTTAATTGCTAACAAATGAGAGAGGAATTTCTATTTGCGTGAAGTCTGTAGCGAGCAAAATGAAAACAAAACTTGTCAACACTAAAACATCACGTTTTCTTGCGTCGTTCTCTTAAAACATGAAATTCCACTTAAAGTAACGAAAACGATTTGTTTTCGTTTTTAATCTCAGCGCACATGCTCATGTGACAGCAACTTATTACGAGGAAACGAAACGGTAAAATAAAAACGAAAAAAAAGCAGGACACATTAAAAAATTATAAAGAGGAGTTGCGTGCTTTATTATTCTTTATGAAGAATAAAGAGGGGAAATACTTTGAAATTCATGAAGTGATCAAATATAAGGAAAAGGATCAGGTATTTTGAAAAAGCGCATTCATGTACTGAAGACAAACTGACAGAGTTCTCTTTTCAGGAACGAAGCTTGAGATATCCTCTCCCGGTCGTGACGACAATCAATTGAAACAACTTTCGGGTTTGGACGCCTCTCCTTTCATCTTCTGCGGAGGAGACCATTCGCTTTTCATGCAGAAAGACTTACGGCTTTTAGTCACGTAACTCTGTTCAGATTTTATGACCTAGAGTCTGTTCAAAGTGCCATCAAAATATTCCAGAGAAGTGAAAGGGGCCCGAAATAATAATAATAATAATAATAATAAAATAATAATAATAATAATAAGAATAATAATAATAATATAATAATAATGGAGAAAACAAATCCACAGTTATGTAAATGTACATATATTTAAGTTTAAAACAGAAAAGATCTGGTTTATTGAATGCGTGTTACTTGCTTTTTTTTCTGTTTTTTTTTTTTTTTTTTTTTTTTTTTTTTGTGTGCTTTCTCGGTATTCGATAACCGAAGTTAATAGCGATATAAGCTGCTCTGGATGGCTTCCTCCGGAATCGAGATTTTACGTTTTAAATATTCATTGAGCCTATGGATATCGCTTTGCAATATATATATATATATATATATATATATATATATATATATATATATATCTATATATTATATATATATAATTCAAAGCAATATACAAAGCTTTACGACAAACTTTGCCAATTGAATTCGTTTTAGGTCCGCTCGTATGATGGTTAAGTGTCGTGCCATGCCTATTCCACCAGGGCCGGGTAATGAAAAGTCACTGACTCTATATCATGATCAGTTACTGCTGCAGTGTTGGGGGGTCCTTAGCGGTTTGAAAGGTTAAGACCAACATTCATTGGAAGCTTCAAGAATTTCGAGTCAGTGGCCCCTTTGGTGAGCTTGTTCCGTGTGAGTAGGTTTCATCTACTGAAGTAATAATAATAATAATAATAATAATAAAATAATAATAATAATAATAATAATAATAATAACAATAATAATAATAATAATAATAAAATGGACTATTAGTCGAAAGACTGCAAGGAAAGATTGAAAACCGCCTACAGCATTCTCTTTCTCTCCTATCTGCCATTTGTTCCGATCTGCCGATGTTATCGACGCTTTCCGACGTTTCCCTTCCAGTCGGAATGGGAACCGCATGAAAACGGGAATTGCCAGATTTAAGAAAGACCTTCCGCCCTACAGAAAATTATTGGTTATTTTTGATCGCCTGTGGAGCATTGATTGGAATATTTATACGCTGGTCCATGGAACGACCAGTTTACCGCACCCCGAACTGTTGGATAGGATAAAGAAAATTAATTAACCAAAGCCCAAACTGGCGTAAATAACAAAGAAAATGAATGAACTAAAGCCCAAAATGATGGAAATAATCAAGGAAATTAATTAACTAAAGCCCAGATTGGTGGAAATAATGAAGGAAATGGATCAACTAAAGAGTAAAAGCAGTTGACCTATATACCTCTGGAAAGGAAGAACGCTGGAAAAATCGTTATATTTGACACAAATACCTAAATAAGCCATTTAAAAATGATTATGTATTTCATTATATTAACAGTTATATACATAATCATTAATCCTGCCTATAGTTATATTTGACACGTATCATCAAATAAACAATTTTAAAATATTATTAACTATTTCATTTTTAGCACAAACATTATTAAGTATTTCATTATTAAAATTTCTATACATAATCATCCCTATAGTTATATATGACACATCATCAAATAACCATTTTTAAAAAAGCATTAACTAATTAATTTTTAGCAAACAAAATTATTAAGTATTTCATTATATTAAAAGTTCTATACATAATCATGCTTATAGTCATAATTATTTGACACGTCATCAAATAACCATTTCTAAAATATCATTAACTACTTCATTTTTAGCACAAAAAAATCATTAGGTATTTCCTTACATTAACTATTCTTTGCATATTCATGTTTATAGTTATATCTGACACGTGTCATCATATAACCATTTTTAACAAATTGTTAACGATTTCATTTTTAATAATTCTTCAAGAGCGACAGGATAACGTAATCCCATTTGATCTTCAGAGAGTGTATACAAAGGAATTTCGCAACTTAAATTCCGGGAAAATTATCTGTTGCAAAATTTCTAGGAAGATCTCGGGAAACGAAGTTAGTCCCAGACCAACTTTTACAACCCTGATTGTATATTCTACTGACTTCCCTTTGAGATAAAGTCTTACCTCGAAATCTTATTAAAATAACGATATTACCCTTGTTTTTCTCGGACTGTAATGTTAATCTTCTTTTTATCTGTCAGCACTTTTTCTGTCTGCCCACAGGTCTTACAAATCTACTGAGGCTAGAGGGCTGCAAATTGGTATGTTGATCATCCACCATCCAATCATCAATCATACCAAATTCCAGCTCTGTAGCGTCAGTAGTTTTTATTTCATTTAAGGTTAAATTTAACCACATTCGTGCTTCTGGCAATGACATGGACCAGGCCACCAACTGGTCGTGGTTTAGGTTTCATGGGACGCGGCTCTTACAGCATTATATCGAGACCACCGACAGATATATCTATTTTCTTTGGCCTTGATTATACGATGTAGAGAAACCTATATTGCGGGGAAGGTAATTTATCGCATTTTTTTAAAATTTTTAATTAGTTTTTTATTTCGTTTATGGTCTTATTTAATAACATTTTCAATTTTCTTGCGTCCTAGTTCTGTATTCTACCCAGGTTCACATAATCACTATAATTTCCTCCGACAATTCAGTATTACATTCTACAAACGAGGAAAGAAAACGACTTCCAATTTCCAGCTTATGCGTCACGAAATGTCAAAACCATAAACTCGGCTGTTAGGTCATTTCCCCTTTGGTTTTATATTTATTAAGTGTCATAAATATGAAATGTATTTAACCTCCCGTGGATGCTTGACCTTTGACGTTTGTAGTGAAGGCTCAAAATGGTAAACAAAATTATCATTGTATTCCCACGTAAAAATCAAAACTGAACATTGTTATAATTATTAGTTCATGTTTCACAGAACACGAGAACATTCCCTGGTTCTTGATTAAACCTTATTGACAGTTAACAGAGCAGATGATAAGGACAACAAACAGATACATTATACTTTGCTAATATATAAGACGGCTCTATGCATTCTTCAAGCCGCTGGACTTACGAGGAGTGGAGAGAAGGTTAGCTGGATGTGGTCATTACTTGAAGGGGTGACACCATCGGGAAAAGGAGACTCCTAGACACAATCAGGAATAAAAAATAAACAATATATATATATATATATATATATATATATATATATATATACATATACATATATATGTATATATATATATCACATAGATCCACAGTTGAAAAATAAGAGGCGGGGTGTAGGTTCCTGACCGGTTTCAACTTTATTTCCAAGCTATTGACGAAGGACTGATACATTGCATTAGAAGTCACAAATATATATACTACAGTACTGTCCTTTTGTGCCGGATTAGTGAAAAGCGAAGTCTGATTTTTGGGATTGGGTTTGAGCCCTAATTAGAATTCAATTTGTGTCACCAACAACATCAAAATCAGTAATTATTCAAATTAGTTTTTTGAAAAGAAAACTATTGCTCCGGCCTTATCTGTATTTTTCTCTGTCCGGACTTTTTCTATCCGCCCTCAGATCCTAAAAACTACTGATGCTAGAGGGCTGCAAATTGTAATGTTGATCATCCACCCTCCAATCACCAAACATACTGGTTAGCAGCCCTCTACCCTCATTGGATTTTATTTTATATAAGGTTAAAGTTAGCCATAATCGTGTGTCTTGCAACAATATAGGCAGGCCACCACCGGGCAGTGGTTAAGATTTCATGGACCGCGGCTCATACAGCATTATACAGTTGGCTTTGATTATATGCTGCATGGCCGTACAGAAATCTCGGTTGCGCCGAAGTCACTTCGGCTCATTTTTCCTTTTTTTTTTTTTTTTTGAAAATATTTTCCTTTTTTTTTTTACAGGTTTTCGTAACTTGATATGAATTGTATCTAGTTCCCAGTCATTTCTGGCAGTATTTATCACCAGCTTCTGTGTCAATCATCAACTTATACGGAGATATTGTTGAATAAATAAATCAAATGGAGTAGCGTTCCCCTTTCATTGAATATTCAGTGTAACATTGTTTTTATCTAATTAAAAAATTAAATTTGAACAAATATGAAATAAAATCTTATAAGCTCATAAGCTCATTACTACAATATCCTCTGTAAAGCTCTGGCACAAAGACATTTTTATGCAAATTCTCATTTAATGCATGCGGAATATTGCTGAAATAAAAGGTATTCTGTTTCAGTTCAATTCAGTCTGCGCAAAATGCATAAACAAACCCTCAGCTGTAAGACATTCAGAGGTGTCACATATAAGAATTCGATTAAAGATACGCTTTCGAAAACCACATACGTTTGAAAACTGAAGCAATAATCTGCTATATTTGTAATTCCATCAAGAACATCAATGTACAATATGCTTGAGTATTGTAAAATTATAAATGTTTACAACTTGATTTGGAATTAATCGTCCGAGTTACGTTCTGATAAATTAACACTTTCATTGAAAATAATGATGACCCTTTCCAGGTAAAATAACGAAGAGAGGATATTATTATTATTATTATTATTATTATTATTATTATTATTATTATTATTATTATTATTATTATTATTATTAACAATCAAAAGCCATAGTAATGTTAAAATGTATTATTGTACAATGCTAACAAATACAAGGAGTAGGACTGGAGAGGGATACGGAGCAATATCCGAAAGTTTCTCCTTGTATTCTTAGCATTGTACAATAATACATTTTAACACTTTTGTGGCTTTTGATTGTCAATATTATAGGCTCGTTACAGAGTTACTTAGTTCATTATTATTGTTGTTGTTGTTGTGGTTTTTGTTGCTATTATTATTATTATTATTATAGTTATTATTATTATTATTATTATTATTATTATTTTGTTAAAAATGACTGCTGCTTCAGCACTATTAACCTTGTAAAGAGTCTTCTCTATCTTCTGATGACGGCTTTCTCGTTGTTGCTTAGACTGGCGAGCAACGCACCAAAGGTATGGTAAAATTCGGTTGAGTCATTTGATTTATAAATCAAATGACTCAACCCCCCCCCGAATTTTACCATGCCCTTTGGTGCGTTGCTCGCCAGTCTAAGCAACAACGAGAAAGCCGTCATCAGATAGAGGAGACTCTTTACAAGATTAATAGTGCTGAAGCAGCAGTCATTTTTAACAAAACATGTCTACAAGAGGGGTCTCCTTCCGAAATATTATTATTATTATTATTATTATTATTATTATTATTATTATTATTATTATTATTATTATTGAAAGTGTTTGCAGTTCATATAGTTTTCTCTATCTTTCTAATAACTTACTTTTCTTGGTTACTGTACCTGAACAATTAATTCTCCGAAAATCGTCATATCTGAATTGAGAAATAGTCGCAAATCAGGATATAATTTAGGTCTGATGCATTCAAGGTAGGTCTTGTAAGTGAAAATGGGTGTCGTGGTCCGTAGAGTTTTCGCGGATAGCTATAGTTGCGCCCACACGAGAAAACTCTACAGGGGTTCACCTCCATACTTCACTTAACGGAAGCAAGAATAATCGGCTGTTAGTAAAATAGCTAAAATTATTTACTATTCAATGCAGCTGACACAGCAATCACTTTAAAATAATACCTGTTTGAAAGATAGTCTAATATCCACATATTATTATTATTATTATTATTATTATTATTATTATTATTATTATTATTATTATTATTATTAAGGAGATCCTCTGTTTCACGTTTCATTTAATAATTAGGTTGCCTCTGCAGTTAACTTTATTAAAAGAAATAATCAAAAATTTTAAACGAAATGATATTATTATTATTATTATTATTATTATTATTATTATTATTATTATTATTATTATTATTATTATTATTATTATTATTTTGCTCTATCACGGTCCTCCAATTCTACTGGGTGGTATTTATTGTGTGGGGTTCCGGGTTGCATCCTGCCTCCTTAGGAGTCCATCACTTTTGTTACTATGTGCACCGTTTCTAGGATCACACTCTTCTGCATGAGTCCTGGAGCTACTTCAGCCTCTAGTTTTTCTAGATTCCTTTTCAGGGATCGTGCCTAGTGTTCCTATGATTATGGGTACAATTTCCACTGGCATATCCCATATCCTTCTTATTTCTATTTTCAGATCTTGATACTTATCCATTTTTTCCCCTTTCTTTCTCTTCAACTCTATTGTCCCATGGTATTGCGACATCAATGAGTGATACTTTCTTCTTGACCTTGTCAATCAACGTCACGTCTGGTCTATTTGCAAGCATCACCCTATCCGTTCTGATACCATAGTCCCAGAGGATCTTTGCCTGATCGTTTTCTATCACTCCTCAGTGTGGTGCTCTTACCACTTATTACTGCAAGGAAGCTGATGTTCCTTTCACAGGCTCCAGTGGAGGGCTTTTGCTACTGAATCATGCCTCTTTTTGTACTGGTTCTGTGCAAGTGCCGGGCATTCGCTTGCTATGTAGTTTATGATTTCATTTTTCGTATTGCACTTCATACATATGGAAGAGGTGTTATTTCCATCTCTCTTTCTTTGAACCTATCTGGTTCTTTGGGCCTGATCTTGTGCTGCTGTTATCATTCCTTCAGTTTCCTTCTTGAGCTCTCCCCTCTATAGCCATTGCCATGTGTCATCGCTGGCTAGTTCTTTAGTCTTTCTCATGAATTGTCCGTGCTTTGGTTTGTTGAGCCATTCCTCTGTTCTTTTTGTCATTCTCTTGTCTCTATATATTTCTGGGTCTTCGTCTACTTTTATCAGTCCTTCTTCCCATGCACTCTTGAGCCACTCGCCTTCACTGGTTTTCAGATATTGCCCCAGTGCTCTGTTCCCGATGTTGACGCAGTCCTCTATACTTAGTAGTTCTCTCCCTCCTTTTTTTCGTTATGTATAGTCTGTCCGTATTTGCTCTACATAAAAGTTAGGATAAAAATTAAGATAAAAATTATTTTCTAGCATATATGTATAACAATTAAGATAAAAAAATATTTCCTACCTTATCTGTATAAAAATTAAGAAGAAAATCATTTCCCAGCATATCTATAAAATCTAGGATAAAAATTACTTCCTAGCATATCTGCATAAAAAGCAAGATATAATTATTTCCATCATATCTGTATAGAAATTAAGATAAAAAGTATGTCCTAGCATATGTGTATAAAATTTAATATAAAACTTATTTCCTAGCATATCTGTATAAAAATTAAGATAAAAATGATTTCCTAGCTTATCTGTATAAACACAAGATAAAATATATTTCCTAGAATATCTGTATAGGAATTAAGATAAAAAATATGTCCTAGCATAACTGTATAAAATTTATGATAAAAATATTTCCTGGCATATATGTTCAGAAATTAAGATAAAAATTATTTCCCAGCATATCTATTTAAAATTCAAGATAAAAATAATTTCCCAGCATATCTATATAGAAATTAAGATAAAAATGATTTCCTAGCATATCTACTTACATAAAATTTAAGATAAAAAATTATTTCCTAGCATATCTATATAAAATTTAAGATAAAAATTATTTCCTAGCATATCTGTATAAAATTTAAGATAAAAATTACTTCCTAGCATATCTATATAAAATTTAAGTTAAAGATGATTTCATAGCATATCTGTATAAATATTAAGATACAAATGATTTCCTATCATATCTGACCAAGTGTCGCCTTGTCAAAACGGAATATAATGCAAAGTGGCTGAAACCATTTTTGCATATTTCAAGAACATTCCTCTTTCCTATGATGGATATAATTTTCTCAATAGGGCCTTCTACATTCTTCTTCTTTTTCGTTTTCCCTATGGCCTAAAAAAACAGTCGTGAATTACCTCTTAGATCTGCCTTTCCCATTCATTTCCATTCAGGAGAATTTATTGCTGACTTGTTGGATCCTCAGCCCTTTCTTAACCACTTCCTGGAACCACAACATCTCGGGGACTTCTTTGCAGCCTCCCTTCGACCCCTAGCTGCGACCCCTTTCATTACTTTTACTGTAATTCCGTTCATATCCTCTTACGTCCATCTGACTTTCCACTTTCCCTAAACTTCTGTTTCATGAGGTAACTACGAGAGTCCCCCCCCCCCCCCCCCCCCCCCACCGTGTTACGCCTTTCAAACCTCTTTTACTATCAATTCAGTGCTGAAATGACCGTTAGAGGTCCAGCGTCAGACCTTTTGGCTGAATGTTATATCCATTCCATTTCCAAACATTTACTCCAATGGTCTGCCAAAGGCTCATGCTAATTCCTGCAGTCGTCTTTCTTTTGGAATTCTAAAATAGGGAAATGTATTTTTTGAAAAATAGCTAGACCCTCAAATTGTTCAGAATAAGGCCGTATTCGGTTAGTTTCTATTGTCAACAACATTTGCGAAATCTCCCCTGACAGTATATAGGTTTTTTGCACGACAGAAGAAAAAGGAGTCATCTTGCATCCCTTCTTAATACTTTCTTAACCTTTCCTCAAGATTTCGGAGAATTCCAAATGCATTTGATAATGTCCGAAATAGGGTTCTGTCAGTCAGCATCAAGGGATCTCTGTGTATTCATTACTAGCTTTTAGTTTTCTGTAAAAGAAAACTATTGAGATGGCTTTGTCTGTCCGTTCGTCCGCCCTCAGATCTTAAAAACTACATAGGCTAGAGCGCTGCAAATTGGTATGTTGATCATCCACCCTCCAGTCATCAGACATACCGAATTGCAGCCCTCTAGCCTCAGAAGTTTTTTTTTATTCAAGGTCACAGATTTACAGGACAAAGTGGAATTAAAAAAATACCATTACTTATTAAATTCAATAAATTCATAATTTGTTACAATACCACTGAGACATTTCGATAAACGAATAATCATTGCTGACATATGACAAAGCAACGTGGAAATACAATAGAAGCATTGTTTACCTTCCATACAAGAAACTGAGATAACTGACGATGGTGAGAGAACAAAGTAAAAAAAAAAAAGCCACTTTATGGGATCAAGGAATATAATTCATTTCCTACCCAGAGGGACTTTTCGATAAATATATCAATAATGCTGATCTACGACAAAGCAACGATGTAATACAATAAATAAAGCTTCACATACCATACAGGAAAGTGTAATAAGTGCTGAGAGCGGCTCTTCTTCACAAAATACAATAGATAGCGTTACGCAACGCCTGAGAATGAACTCACCATCTCTCCCGAATCCACACCAGAAAAGATGGTGGGGTGGGTGGGTTCGCGGCTATTTACAGGTCCTTTTTGTCTCAACCAGAAGAGAAATTAACGATCTTTTTATTGGCCCCGAATGCCAGAAATGTCCACTGGCGGAAAACTGTCCGGTGAGATAATACTTCGATCTCGGAGTGAGAGAAGTACAGGAAACTCTTGTGAATGAGAACTACGTCATCTGACACTTGTTACTTTACCTTCATCATGTTTATTTACATTTTTATCATATTTTCCACTCCTCTTTTCATCTCCTAAGTCTTTGCAATATTACCTAGCTCGTACATTTCCCATTTCTACGGTTTTCTTAGACATTAATAACCGAATCTACAAATCAAACTTAGAGCATGAACAGTGGGATAGAAAAAGTAAATTGAACAAAAAGAGACCAAATCATCGTACATCTTGCAGTGGCTGCAACACACAATAAACAGGACAGAAACTTGGCAATAAGTGCCACTAAGGAGTTCTCAAATGAAGGAAAATAAGATATATACATCACGTGTATCCTAAAGTGCCATTTGCTTCAACAGTTGTTTGCATAATTATTGACATTTCCTTCCCAAATTTTATTGGAGAAAAAACAATATATATGTATATATATATATATATATATATATATATATATATATATATATATATATATATATATATATATATATATATATATATATATATATATATATATATATATATATATATATATATATATATATATATATATATATATATATATATATATATATATATATATATATATATATATATATATATATATATATATATATATATATATATATATATATATATATATATATATATATATAATATATATATATATATATATATATATATATATATATATATATAATATATATATATATATATATATTTATATATATATATTATATATATATATATATATATATATATATATATATATATATATATTGTGTATATCTACTATAATAAAGTAAATATTTTGAATGTGTATGTATATAAATACACACACACATACCCACACACCTTATTCAATTTCATCAATCCACATTAAACCCAAAGCTTTTTTCTTTTTTATTATTATTATCATGCCTCGGGCCGAAATGTTTTTCAAAATATTTTCAAACAAGTGCATCAAAGCTTTTGCTGATTTTTTTTTTCAATAAAATGTAAACTGTACCCACTATGGCTGATGGATTTCATTCACTTCCCGATGGCATTTCAATGTCTGTGGGAAATAAAATGCGTGTACCAATGAAAACCCTGTGGTTTTGGAGAATCTTTTTTCTAATACTGAATTTTAGGCAAATTGTGTATTATCAGAATGTGTAGTATTAAGTAAAGCTTAACTCATTTTGCTACACAGAGAGAAACAAAAACAAAATATACACCTGTTAGTCGGCACTGCGTCCGATGTTGTGACAGTAACTTTGAAATATTTTGAATCACTAGCCATTATGGTAACCTCTTCATGTAATGGAATATTGGTAATAGTTGGTGAATATATCATTTAGAATTTTGATAAGCATCAAAAAATTTAATTCTCTCTCTCTCTCTCTCTCTCTCTCTCTCTCTCTCTCTCTCTCTCTCTCTCTTTATATATTTGTTGTCTCTTTTGGCATTATTCTTTTGCATGAGTCAGTAAAATTATCTTGTTTTTATTCTGATCGTTCGGTGTTCCTTCTCTCTCTCTCTCTCTCTCTCTCTCTCTATCTCTCTCTCTCTCTCTCTCTCTCTCTCTCTCTCTCTGCATCTAAGATCAACCAAATTGGATGATGCAAAATATACTGGAAGATGCATTAGTAATCCTCTCGTAGACATTAGAGGTACCTTACACTGAGGGACCTGGGGCAACCCGAACGTGCTGTAAGGTCTCTCTCTCTCTCTCTCTCTCTCTCTCTCTCTCTCTCTCTCTCTCTGCTGTCCAGCCCCCTGGAACTAAAAGGTCTTATGAAAACCCTCCTATATCAAATAGTGAATCCAGTGACACACGCAATAAACTCTATTTCCAGGATTCCCTTTCATTTCCAGGACCTTCCATTACCACCGGCTGTGTTCCAGGTCGCGTCTGGATTCATCTCCATGCAGAAGCTGACTCCCAGTTGTTAATCAGATTAGCTCCGACATCCATTTTTGCATTGCAACTCTGCCTCCGTGTTCTTTCGCGAGCAAATATGCCGTATGCATTGTTTTCATTGCAGCCTCTGGAAGCGGTTATAGGTTTGACGATGTATGTATGTAAGTATGTATGTATGTATTTATGTATGTATGACATCCAGTACCGAACTAAATTACATTATTCTTCTAACTCTCATTTGAATATACTATGTACCTCTCTCTCTCTCTCTCTCTCTCTCTCTCTCTCTCTCTCTCTCTCTCTCTCTCTCTTCTTTTCTTTGATATTATTCTATTACATGAGACACAAAAAATGATCTTATTTTTATTCTGACGGTCCTCTCTCTCTCTCTCTCTCTCTCTCTCTCTCTCTCTCTCTCTCTCTCTAAGTAAATAATTTGGAACAGAAATATATTATGATATTAAACGTATCCTGACCAAAACGCCTGAGATATATTACTACTGGAATGA
>NC_061107.1:4501986-4504486 GCF_015104395.2 Macrobrachium nipponense
AGGATCACAATCTTCTGCATGAGGTCCTGAGCTACTTTAGCCTCTAGTTTTTCCAGATTCCTTTTCAGGGATCTTGGGATCGTGCCTAGTGTTCCTATGATTATGGGTACAATTTCCACTGGCATATCCCATATCCTTCTTATTTCTATTTTCAGGTCTTGATACTTATCCATTTTTTCCCTTTCTTTCTCTATCAACTCTGGTGTCCCATGTATTAGGACATCAATGAGAGATACTTTCTTCTTGATCTTGTCAATCAACGTCACGTCTGGTCCATTTGCACGTATCACCCTATCTGTTCTGATACCATAGTCCCAGAGGATCTTTGCCTGATCATTTTCTATCACGCCTTCAGGTTGGTGCTCGTACCACTTGTTACGGCAATGTAGCTGGTGTTTCTTGCACAGGCTCCAGTGGAGGGCTTTTGCCACTGAATCACTACTACTATTATTATTATTATTATTATTATTATTATTATTATTATTATTATTATTATTATTATTATTTACTGGAAGGAGACATTCATTAATACAGTGTTTATTGGAAAATAATGGCTATTTCCGCCGAGCATATTTTGTATAGAAGTCTTTCTATTCTTCTCATTACTGACTTTACTTCTGTACTCAAATTGGCTATTAAAACGCCAAATGGGGTATTCATGTGAAAAACGTGGTATTTGTCAAATTAGATGTATTATAGAAAGTGCTGTACAAATTGGTTCTTAAGCCTAGTGTAGGCTTCAGATCCAATTCGTACTGCATTTTGATTAGTATATTTAATTTGACAAATACCACGTTTTTGACACGAATCCCCCATTTGTCGTTTTAATAGCTAATCTGAGTACAGAAGAATTGTCAGTCATCTTACTACACTACGGCATTATGTCTGTGCGTCCGTAAGTCATTCAATCACGGCTGGTCCGATGGCCATGAAACTTGGCAGGGTTATAGTGGGGACCCCTAAGATGGTTTGTAATGGGGATTAATATTCATCCTACCTCTCCCGCCCACCTCTACCCCCTAATGGGCGTTATGTCTCCGTCCCTTTCTTGGGTCGGGTAGAAAACCAACCCGCCTACCAGCTAGTAAGGATAATGCTATAGGCCTACGACTGCATTATGGTTGAAAAATGTAATTAATACATGGAGTTTTCCGTATACCTCATCTGGGTATGTATGATTGTGTAATTACCGTCAACGAATATTAGTTTTAAAACGCTTTATAGTTAGATATCCAACCCAACCGCCATATTTCGGGAGTGCCGTTGTAAAGATTAACTACGACTAGAGCAACCTGGCCTGGCTGGCCAGCCAATCAGCGCATTTGATTTGATCGCGTGGCCGTAGTCAGTGTTGCGTCAAAAAACAACATATTTCTGTTATTTTCAGCGGTACTATCGATAATTTAGCGATGTTATTACTGCTACACTGAATTTAAACATCGTAAGTACTGTGAAAGCGTTCGGTGTGGCCGGACCGTCACCGTACGGTGTGAAAAAAAGTGAAAAACTGGACTATCTGTGTTTTGTTGACTTCTCCATTACAGGCCAATCCACTTCCGTTGAAGTTTTGTTCTCAGATAATTGATACTGATGATTAGTGATGATTGTGAGTGCAAAGAAGAAATCAGATGTTAAAGGGAAAAAAAAGGATTAGGTAAAAGGTAAAGAGAGGAAAAAGGTGAGGATATTATTTGGACATTTATAGTGACGATGTCACGTTGGACGAGTTTGTGCCTCACTAGGCCTAGTATAAGTGAGGAGAGTGATTCAGAATGTGATGATCCGTACCCACCGTGCCACCAGCATCCTAATACCTATGGGTATGTGTGTCAAGAGCATCGTAATACCTATGGGCACCTGTGCCAACAGCATCCTCATACTTAAGGGCACGTTTGCTACCAGTATCATAATACGTTTGGGTACGTTTGCCAACAGTATACCCACACTTATGGGCACGTATGGCACCAGTATCCTCATACATTATGGGACGTTTGCCACCAGTATCCTCACACATACGGGCACTTGTGCCACCACTGGAAGTGGTTCCCAGCTGTGGAACCTTCGATGAGGGTAACACTAGGCCCAGGAACAGCATGCAATGGGAAGAAATGTAGTACCAAGCAGCTGTTCCATCCCAGAAACGTTAGTTTATTTTGCTTGCAAGAACTAGTTCATTCTTTTGAACAAGAACCAAAAGGTACATCTATGAAAAATATCTGTGATTTTGAGTGCCACAAATTGCCAAACTCTTTTGCACGAGAAGACGAACCAGAGGCACTTATTTAGAAAGAATGTGTGGCTCTAGTGCCACGAAGACTGCCAAAATTTTTTTTTAACAAGAAGACGAACCAGAGGCACTAATTGGGGAAAAATATGTGGGTTCCAGGTCCATGAAGACAGAAAAATTCAGTGATGGCGACTGGGTCTGTGTCGCTCTGGCCATACAGCTGACCACGGTCTAGAGAGACCATGCAACAGACCATGCCAGGTCATCGTCACT